>NC_056736.1:546764646-546827146 GCF_019279795.1 Protopterus annectens
TCTATACGCATGGAAATGTAGTGGTACTATTATCACTGCATTCAAATTGGGGTGTGTGAATGCTGAAAAGAGCATTTTTCATCAGCCTATGGGATGCTTTCCATGTCTCTTCAACAGACACTGCTAATGTCATTAGCAATAGATTATTGCTTGTGTATACATCAAAACAGGCCATGGTTACACAGTGGCCTGACAGTTGCATGCATTTAAGATGTTATTAAGTTTATGGTGTAATTCTAAGATAACAGTACCTGGGATAACATGGTGGATTGAGTATGCTACTTTGCCAGGCATATGGCACTTGCCTGATCCATGATCCTGTTATTAGACATGGTCAAAAGAGCAGACTTACAAATGTGAAAATGTAAGGGTCATTCTGCTAAACCCTTGGGGTGCACAGCATAAAACACACTCTCTACAGGCACTCATTGCCATGAAGATGTGGATGTCTGTGCATGCACAGAAAACTTGTTCAAGTTTGCAGTAAGGACTTTGGCTTTGCAGAGTTACAATGCCTTTCAAACTACCAGACAGCAACTGAAAGTTGTGCGAACTAATGTGGGACTACAGTTATGTGTTCCAGGAATCAAAATTTGCAGTATGACATACATAGGAAATTTTGGAGGGAAAGGAACATCTGAAACTCCTCTGCAGTAGGCCTCACATCCATGTCAAACAGAGCACCTCCATTACCCAGTTGAAGGGCAGGCTGCATTAATTTCTCTGAAAATGTTATCTAACAGGGCTCACTGCTATTATGGACCTTGCTAGACAAACCTTGGACATCTATGTCATCTGATATTGAACATTATATTGATGCAATATATATGCTCCTAGTCACCATCATGTCACTACCCCTGTCAAATCCTATGAACCTTGGAACCCAAGGCATAATACATGCAAAACTGAACTGATTGGTTTGGTTGCTATTCAAGGCATCTATCTGGAAAATGCTACAACAAGCCTACAGACACTATTTATCATCTTGGACAAGACTGTGGATCACCAAACAAGCTGTGGCCTGCTTCTTATCTTGGGATTGGTGCTAATGTTTTGCTTCTGGTGAGAGAAGAAGCAAAGGAGCATTGTATCCCAGCAGAGTGAAGCTGTAGTGAGACCAGCATTAGTAGTAGCCAGGCAGTAGCCATTCATTTGACTCTCCCCTTTTCATCATTTTTGACAAGCTAATTCATTGTTTTCAGTAAGTACTGCTTAATTTGTTTCTAACTTCTGAATATCTGTCTATATACTTCATTCTCACATTTTCAAGGTTTATGTATTAGTTTCCTCTCAGGTGTTTGGCAGTGCTCTGTACAGACTCACACAGCTTGAGTGACATTTTCCTTTGTAAAAGCACAATTGAATTTTCTACAATACCTAGTTGCACACAGGACAACTAGCCTACAGTGACAAGCACTGTCCCCATAGTTGCAAACTGGATACTCATGACATTGATTGATATTCTCACTACAACTGTCTAATCTATAAAAAAGGGTGTGCTGCCATGGATATGAACTTTTCCACTGTATCCATTACCAGCTTGATGGATATGGGCATCCTGAGCCACTGTAGAAATTGCCTCATGTTTACTGACAACCAATTAATTCTCAAGCAAACTGATAAGGTATGTGAGAATTATATTTACACAACGTCACTGGAGCCAAAGCTCTCACATAAAAGTACTCCTAATGTCAATAAGGTTGTTAGTAGTACACAAGACGCACCTATCACACACAATTCAAAGCAGACATATGCTGAGACACTTAAATGTTACCTTCCTGAACCATAAAGACCTGTGAGATGAAATGCAGATAGCAAATACTCACAGCAGTCCCAAATGTGCTCTTTTAAAACAACACTCACACCAACACATAGAGCTACAACTCAGAGAGGCTCTACATCTAAGCCCATAAGGCAAGCCATCACACAATCCACAATTCTAGACACACAGTCCCTCTCACCAGACTGCATAAGGAGAAAGGCATGGTCAGTTGCTTATCGGGTGCTAGGACCTGCCTTATTATGCATGCACTCATGTCATTGGACCACAAGTACCAATATGACTCAGTCATAGTCCATGTGAGAGTACATCACTTGAGAAATAATCCCCTAGACTATATGAAGAGAGACATCTTGGAGCTCTCAGAATATGTGTCTCCGGCTGTTATGAGCCTAGAACTTAACAACATTTCACCTTCTCTAAGTATGATGACACAATACCAACAAAATATGATTGACTTTAATAAATGACTTAGTTTCTGGTGTCATTCTAAGGGGGTGCAATATTTGTCAGCATGGAAGGAGATGGTCAATGGACCATGTTGCTTTGCCAGGGAATGTCTACATCTCTCTGTTCTATGTTTTCAAATATTAGCTATAACATTATCCTCCCCCATACTGCTTTTTTTTAGAGAATGTCAGACTGAAAGTACTTCTGACATAGCAAGTCAATACCAAGAAAATCTGAAGGTATTGCTGCTCAATGCTAGGACACTAAACAAAAAACTCCACTCCCTAGAAACTCTCTTCAAGCTAGAGAATTCAGATGTCTGTGTGGTCACTGAGACATAGTTTAAAGCCACAGCGAGAACACCAACAGTGCAAGGTTATAATGCTTAACACACATTTAGACCAGCTACTTCAAAGGCAGGAACTAAAGGTGGAGTGTCTCCATTTACATCAAAAATAAATATACTTCAAGGCTGGTCAAACAGGACAATACACTTGAGCTGCCCCATGTTCAAATCACCACAGGCAAATTACTACCATAAGCATACTCATTCCTTGCAAGCTATTGGCTCCCCTCAATGGTTCAGGAAACCCATGCCATGTATTTAAACTTATTAGAAACACCAACCATCTAACCCAATACCATATACATTATTGACTTTAATTACCCCAGTATTAACTGGGAATCATATATGACACCAAACATACAGGCAGAGAGATTCCTGGAGTTTATAAACACAAACTCCCTGGGCCAGATAGTCAATACACCAACCAGGGGTGCGATCATACTGGATATGGTCATCATTAATATGGGAGAGTGATGCACACCCCCAACTGTAGTCTTCCCTGGTAAGGTCAGACCACAAAATGGTCTTCTTTAAAGTGAAAATAAAACCTGGACCCCAGTTAAACCTTGAATATTTAGGAACTACTCTAAGGCTAACCTCCTGCTATTAAGTGATAACCTGGAAAATTTCCAAGCCCCCCATAAACCCTGAGAACATTGCTGCTTATGCAGAACTGTTCACAGAATCCCTGTACATGCATGTTAATAGCTACATAGAGGCAGCTGTACCCACCAGCAAGAAGTACAGGACTAACTTAAAAATAAGCCACCCTGGTGAATCACAAAATCAGTAGGCTGTATAACATAAGGAAGGAAATCATAGGAAAACTTAGGAGGTGCAGCACACAGCAGGATAAAAGCACTCTCATCAAATTAAATAAACAACTCAGAGGCAAAACAAGTCTGCCAAAGCCAAATTTAAGATAAGTTTGGCCTCCCAGGCTAAGGACATCCACAAGGCATATGTCCACAACCTCAAAGGCAATACAGAATTGTGTGCAGAGCCACCTACAATGAGCGAGAAGATATAGCAAACCACCGAGCTGATAAATTCATTCCCAACTCAGTTTGTTTTCGTCAAGGGCAGATCATGCCTACTCAACCTGGTGGACTTCTTTGAGAAGACAATCAAAGCAATGGATGAAGGAAAATGGTTCACACTGCCTACCATGACCTGGCCAAGACATTTGACACTATAACTCAATCAGGCATTGTTGACAAACTCAAGAGATTAGGTGCAAACTTGTATGTTACCCAGTGAATAGCCAACTGTCTCACATACAGGATCCAGAAAGTTAGAATTGGGGAGTCCATCTCTACAAAGAGACCAGGAAGTTAGAATTGGGGAGTCCATCTCTACAAAGAGGCCAGTCACAAGTGTAGTCCCTCAGGAATCAGTCCTCAGACCGCTCCTTTTTGTCATTTACTTCTGTGAAGTCAGGTCCAATGTCAGTGGTCTTTGGCTGACTAAATTTGCAGATGATTGCAAATTAGGACCTGTCATTGAATCCCACACTGAAACAAATGTTCTCCAGGAGGGGGTTACACAGACAAACACCTGGTGTCAGAGCCATGAATTAAAACTAAATACCAAGAAATGCATATTAGAATCCTTTGGGAAGTCATCCACCCCTGGTAACTTGTCATATTGACAACACACATCTTACAGTTGACCCAGTGATCAGGGACTTATGGATACACATAGTAATCTAGCCTTTGACCATCATGTGTCTACAGTATTTAGGAAATCATTCCATGGTGCACAACTTATAAACAAAGGTATGGCATCTAAGTCCAAGGAAGTCATTGTTTCATTGTATTCAACATTAATCAAACCTATCATTGAGTGCAATACCACTGTATTTGGCATTCATCAGACCTATCATTGAATACAATGCCCCCTTTGGTATGTACCTAATCAGGCATATCCAACAAGTGGAACATTCACAGAGATTCCTTACTAAATTAATACAGGGCATAAGTAAAATGCCCTATGCAGACTGCATCAAGGCCCTATCCCTGTAGTCTGTCTCCTACAGGCTTTTGAGAGTAAATCTATGTCTGGCATACAATGCATTGTAAGACCCCATTCTGGTGGACGTCCTGGATATCCACAAAACAAACAGCACCAGAATTGCCCATTATAAATGCTTAAACCTTGCCTGTGATATAAATAGGACCTGCTGGAGAGACAGGTATGTATCCCAGAGACTAGCCCACATATGGAACAAGCTCCCCATTCATGTGAAGCAGAACTCCTCCCTAACCCAATTCAAGTGCAACTTGGACAGTTAGATGGGAACAGGATATTCATCCATGGTTTTGCACCTATGTCTCTAATGGACACAGGCAACATGTAAATGGTTCATCTCCCAGGCTCCTGCTTGTAAATGTTACATCTCCCAAACCCCTGCTTACACTTAATCAAGTGTATCAAAACTTGTCAGAGAATTGGGATGCATGGCTGGTCTTAAAAAGCCCCTTGTGGTCATTAGCCTAGTAAACACATATGAACCTATGAAACTTTACTGTATTACTGTTCTGATGACATTTGTCTTCTGCACTGACATACAGTCCTCTGCTCTGATGTTGATGCTTTGTTTGTAGATTTGTACCCATAGGTACTTCAAAATCTTAATAGAGAAATGTAGATATATCCATGAGACACATTTCATTGTGTGACTCCACAGCCCTTACATCAGCATTCATTTTAACATAGACAAATTATTATGTTATCCACAATATAAAGGGCAAAGCACAATATCTGTAAATGACCAGTAAAAGTAGCATGTCAACAGCAGCAACAGATGAAAGGCAGTCATACTAATGTAGATAGTTACCCTGTACATCAGATACAGAGCTTTATTTCCCTGCATCCATGAGAAAGATGATAGGGATGTGGCACAGGTATCATCATTTGCACAGGGCGTGTGTGGCAGTGCAGCAGGCCTAATTTGACTCAACAGGTTGGCAAGTGTGTTTGTGTGTGAGTTAGTAAGGGAAGCAGGCAAGATGAACCATGGAAATGTGTGTGTTTATAGGTGCCCCCAATGTGACATCGGTGTATGAGCGTCTGCATGAACACAGCCAAGCTCAGTGCTAGGCCAACATGTTTGTATGTCGGACAGCTGTAAGCTGTGCATTGTAGAGCTGACAGTTCATTGTCTCCAACCCTGAATATGTGAACTGGCTCAGCCAAGAGTTGCACTGGCACCTCCACGCCCAGGTTCAGATGTTGTGCTACTAACTGAAGGTGACTAATGTCTGCTGGGCATGTGTCCTACATAGGAATGCGAGGACCAGGATCCCATGGCCTGCTATGTCTTAATGTGGATGGCACACTCCCCACTGGAGCACTGGATGTACTGCCACTACAGGAGCTTGATTGGCTACAGCCACCACTTTGAGTCTCAGCAAATGTAGTCACCAACCTATGCTCACGAGCCCAATGCTCAATTCCATTCAGACATTCCATCACAGACAATGTGCGTTCCAAGACAGAAAGTGTGCTGTCAGTCTCAGACCTGTTTCTTTCCACTGTGTCAGACAGACAACCAATCCAGGGTGTAGATTTGAAGTAAAAACAAGTACCAAACCAACAGGGCTGGGAAAAACCCTCTATTTATTAAACAAAATAGGAAGTAATAAAAAGTGAGCACTTCGCCATAACACTATTGCTTCTTTAGACTTCCTATCTGAAGAAGCCATAGTGTTATCATGAAAGCTCTCACTTTTTATTATTTTCTATTTTGTTTAATAAATAGAGGTTTTTGCTCAGCTGTGTTGGTTCGGTACTTGTTTTTTTTACTTCAGGTTTACACAGTTTTCTTGTACCGCACCTTTCACCTGTTCCTGTGTATTTTTGCTTTATGTTGATAACTGATCCAGGGTATAAGCAAAATGGTGGAGGCAGGCACAGATGTCAGTCCATTACCCTGAGTATTCATCAGGAATTCCTTTCCGAATGAGCCTGTGCCTCCATGATGGCCCAAAACATATGCCGAATGACACATGATGAGACATCTGCAACAGGTGGTGGAGGGACAGCAGGGCTCCTATGAACACCCCTATCAATCTGCCTGTGTGGAACCTTAACAACAGTTTGGCTATGGCCAGTGTCGACAGTCACTGAAGCCACAGTAGCCACACTTCACCATTCAATTTCCCCACCCTCCAGTTGTCCAGTATCTGTGGCATCAGGGGACTGTGTTTGCTCAGGCATACCAGCTGTGTATGATGATAATGAGGGCAGCTGAGGGATGTAAACCTTTGTGTCTGATTCAGCCTCTGCAATCTCCAGCTGTGCCCCCTCAATTTGGCCACCATCATCATCAGTGTCTGAATAGACACTGTCATCAGGTGTAGGGGACAAAGACCAACCTTCCTGGTCACCTCTGATAAACAGGAAAAATCAATAATATTAATACCTGCACCACTATGATCTGCACTACTATGGTGCAATATATGCTAAGCTGTATACACAGCTGTCACTATTACATACTTTTATACCTCCCAACCTCGGAGATTTGGACATGTGGACATTATTTTATAACCCCAACCTGTAATGATTTGGAAATAATTAGAGAACAGCAGTTTTTATGAAAAAACATATAAATGGTGTACACAGTGAACATTTTGCAAAAATCTGTACAGTTAATGTCCTGACAATAGTTTTCAAGTCAATCACTCTGAGACAGAGGTATGAGTCTAAACTGTGGACATTCAGAAAATATCTGTACACTTGATAATCATGCAGACAGTACATCAATCCAGCCAGCAGAGTTGGGATGGCACTTTAGCTAATACATTAAAATATATCTACATTTCTGACATAAGAGTATTCATCTTACCATTAGCAGGAGCATAGCCTTATCCAATTCTTGATGGTCCTGAAAATGTTAAAGGAGAGGTAATAGCAATAGCACCACATGTTACAGTAGAACAAGGAGTAATACATCCGGTAATCTCATAGCTGCAGTAACTGCAATGTTAATGGTATGTGGGTGACAATCTCTACATGAGTTTATAACTGCAGCAAACTTACCCCCCCCCAAAAAAAAAAAAAACTGACACCCATGTAAAACTATATACACCTTGACAGGATTAATGCAACAGTATTCTACTGCTGATCTCACTAAGCATACCTGGAAGCTCCTCTTGAGAGAAACAGGTGGTACTCACGTCCAAAAAATATTGGCTGATGTATGCCTGGGAGATGTCCTGTGTAGCAAGGTTTGCCAGGAATTTCTCTGTGGCTGTGAGATGAGGTTCTGCTGTAGGCTCACCAGCAGTGACCTGATCATCCCTGGCCATGCCAGCTGCCCACCTCCTTGCCGCATTGATCATGTCTGTGGCACAGTGTAGCAACTGCTTCTAGCTACGATTTTGATGAACATGGCATTGATGTTGTGCATCAGTTCATCCCACAGGGCTGCACATTCTCACATAATTGCCCTCCCTCAGGACAGCATGACTTGATAATGTTGTCACAATGCCTCAATGATAAGGTCATTTTCTGCCACATAAAATGGAGGCCTGTGACATACATGCATAATGCTTACTAAGTATAAAGAAATGAGAGCTATATAAGGATCGCATACATACGAGTAAACTATGAAGAGATACAGCAGTAAAGGAAGACTGTCAGCATTCACCACTTGATTACACATCTCATATTCAACAGTGGGCCAAAAATAAAAAATGTCTGGATGCAACTAGGATAGCAGCAATATTGACATATTCCTGTTTGTGCCATGAAAGATACTGATGTGTGCTTATACACCCAGCACAGCAGTCCATTGTAGTGTGCCCCATAGCAGGAAATATCCCCTCCCCCAAACAAAATGAAAATAAACAATAGTGCCAATAAAACAGCAGTGTACTATTACAGCTGCCATCAAAGGAAGTACCCAGGAGACCTGTGTACCTAGTTATCACACAGCATTTTATCCTTGGTGTACTCTACAGGGCTGAAGATCTATGCCATGTTTTGAGTACAGTTCTAATAAAGGCTTACTGATGTAATATACATTCTTCCTAATATATTCAAACATATGCATCATGTAGAAAGCAAAATGGATACATATCTGATGGAGTACAATACTCCTCCTTTGAAAGATACTTCTCTACAAGAAATGTATTGAGTTAGACATAAGAAGTAACTCTCATCCACACTGGTTTGCCTAGTTATAGTTTTGTTTTTTATGATGGTTCTTATTAGCTGTTGATTGCATATGAACGAATCTGTGCTTTAGAAATGCTAAATGCAGCCTACACAGATGACTTGCAGTATAATCAGCCAATCCCATGCAACTGCCCAATAAGATATAAGGGATCAATGCAGATTCCAGCCCCTTTCTTATATGTTCAGGTGAAAATTATTAGGGTAAAGATATGTTAGCACTGACAGAATGTTTGTAGCAGCTACTTTTTACATACTGATGTGTGTGATACAGGTGAAGCTGCTGCTGCTGCTACTGGCAGTAGGCATAAACACAGAGGGTGAATATTTTGTAGGGCAACAACACAGAAGAGTAACTGTGGGACCTGTGGCAGCCTTGATAAACAGCCAGAGCCAGATTGAGGAAACTCATCCCACTGGAAATTAAGGTATGTGTCTGTGGTAAGTATGTTAGCCACAGGTATCATTAACAGAGTAAAAGCCAACATTCTTGATGTGTCCTAGAACAAGGTAGGAGGTACATTAACCATAATGTCAATCACTCAAACAACTGCTAAGTCATGTATAATGTCATGGTAGTCATCTGGAACATATGTGCTGGCACCATCTCCATATACATCTGTCACTTTTTCACCTGTGGTTGTCTAGAATATCACTGGCAAATCATTAATTACTGGCCCACATTTGAATTAAATACTGCACATTCCTCTGGGATTTCATGGTAATGCATAACCTGACACTTTCTAGGATTGTAATAGCAATATTTAAAATGTGCTCCTATCTGTAGGCCTTTGCCCTCCATTATTTAGAAGCAGACATTCCATCTGCACTGCATTTGTTGAATAAATAGGTGATGATACTGTCATACATATCACAATTTAGAATACTCATGTACACACATACATGTATTTTAAATGCTAGACACAGCTGTATTTGAACCCAGGACCATATGAACCAAAAAATAAATGTTCTCAAAGCATTTCATAGATTGAGCTACAGAGTCAGTGATATAGCAGGTGTATTTTTACATCTTGTACAGATAGTTGTGCACTGAACTGCTGTTACATATCTCACTTACATCTGTTACTATGGGTATGGCTTTGTAGTGATGCATTTCTCTACCAGATTCCCAGTTAAATTCCTATTTGTCTATTAATATTTTAGCAGATTTGCTGAGTGATGCCATTGCGTAAACACTCTTTATGACGAGAAAATTACAATTACTATGTTTTGCTTTTAACGGATGTACTAATTAACTGGCTGTACGGCTTGGCAGTTTGATGCAATATTTTTCAAGTCAGATGGTTTTGGGTTCGAAATAGGGCATAAGTGAACTTCTTGAACATGTGTATTATATTTTCGCATACATGTAATAATACAGTGCCGCTTAACTTAGCAATGCTGCACATATTTTCTTTATAGAAAAGAAAATTGGGGAGATAGGAAAATGGTGAAATGTGGTGGAAGCAGAGTGAAAAACATAGTGAAAGGCAGGTAGGAATGTGCAGGAAGGGTGTAGGAAACAACCATAGCTATCTATTTCTTCAACAGCAATAACTGTGCACTTGCAAAGAATTTTAGCTGAATTTGGACTGTCACCCCCAGGAAGAGGGGTGAAAACAACATAAGTGCATTGTCAAGCTTATTGGACCAAATTAAGTGTGTCCAGTAGGCATGTGTGCAATATGGAGAGCTATGTATAGGATGTTATTTTTTTTCAGGACAGGTGCCCCCCCCCCCTTTTAAGGAGAGAGTGGGATGTTGGAGAAGGGACATAGGTATGTGATGGGAACTTAAGATGGGAAGGAAGCATTTGCAGACAGACAAGACATACAAGACATTACACAGGGTTGGTGAGGGATACAAGAGGGGGGTGAAGACCTGAGTTGGGGAGGGGGTGGGCTCCAGGTCCCTTGGACATCAGATTCAAGTCTTTACCCATGGGACTGTCAGCACTGCACCCTCTTCTAGATTCAGTGGTTGAGGCCAGTGCCTGCAGCCAGCCTGCTGCACCAGGATGGACAGCATGCTCTCCATCCAGCATAGGCGTGTGCCCACTGTCTGTTGTACAAGCCTACACACCATGCCTATCAGTTGTGCATGGGTGACACAGACATTCCCTCTACCTCAACTCCCAGAGGGGGGCACATTCCTGCCCTGTGGGCTGGAACAACCTGAAGGTGCAGGTAGTGCAGGAGCAGCAGGAAGGTGCCCACTAGGCTGCTGCCCAGATGTGCGAGGCCTCTGTTCCTTAGCAGGGGCAGCCAAGACAGGTGGATTGCCAGGAACTGGCCTACCTTGTTGCACTGTGGTATATACAATGGAAACATTAAGGAAATAAAACAGTAACCCAAACAAATGTAATGACTAAGAAACAAGAAAACAATAATGAATAATGGAAACAATTGAAAAATAATATGAGGACAACAAAAATTAATAATGTAAATGAAAATTTATTTTACAACAAAACAATATTATATTATTCACAAAGATAACATAAGAGGTACTACCAAGTAATATGATAATAGGATATGAGAATAGTAAATATATTGATTACATAAATAAGAAGAGAAGGGGATGGATGACAGAAGAAAGGGTAACATTAGTAACTTTACAGTTACTATAACAAAATATACTACGAATAAGTAAATTTTATGTGTGTTAGATTTTACTTTAACACTACTGACTGATATGACATTGATTATTTGAAATACTACTCTGTCCCTTACACACACACACATTATAGTTCAGGTCATAATTCACCCAGCAATCATTCAGTGTTGTTATATTGAATATATGATGTTCCACGTACATACCTCTCAACTTCTTAACACAAGACACAACAAAAGTGAACATTCTTACATAGTCTGCACTTCCAATAGTAGCAAGGTGCTTGGATAACAGATTTGCCATTAAAATGTATTTTCAGAGATTTCTAATATCTGCAATTCAGAGGTCTGACATTTTTTTCTGACATTCATCCTCACCAGTTTGTCAGAGACTGACAAATAAAACAAGATTATATACCAAACAGACCACGCATATGGGGCAATATTCAGTACATTCTGCAAAAATCGTGACAGTTGAGAGGTATGTCCATGTACACTGATTACACTTGACAGCTAGACATTCAAGGCCCAGGTCTATGGGTGTGCACTTCACATGCAAGCATGGTTATATTTTTTGATGAAATGTTAAAACTGTATTGAAAGCAGCACAGTTTTTCAATTGGCTGGTGTGGGATTAGAACCCACAAGCTGTGACTACAGTAATACTGAACATTTTATTTCAAATACAAAATGATCACAGCACTGTCTCCTTTTACACTGCATTTATTCATGTTGTTTCAAATCATGCATTTAAACACATGGATACCTGGCTAGGACTTCTGCTAACTTACATGTTTACCCTACTCAGTTACTGAATGCAATCTACAGCATATTTCTGACAATGAGCAGACCACAAAATTGACTTTTAATCTGGGTATTCAGCAACATTAACTAATAATTGGAAGCTATGGTCCACAGTACTGCATGCTTACTTGTTTTTACTTGCTTTTACACTTCAGATATGCACTGGCACATTAATGAAAGTCTATGATGTCTCAGGTATTTCAAACATGACTATTAAGACTGCAATATCTTTATTTTTCTTTTTATTTTATTTTTAATTTATTCATTCATTTAGTACTTTATTGATTTTTTTACATACCATTGCCTCTTCCTTGCCAAATGGTGATGATACTACACCCCAGTATGAGGGATACCAGTCACACTGGTTTGGTCCCCTGCCAAACTATCCCAGGCCTCAGGCTTGCCTTCTGATCCAACATACTTCTTGTGCAGCAGCCAGGATCCATGGTGCTGTACCAGGAGTCCAACAAAAATCCTAGACTCCTGAAAACCCCAATCCTGTGCCAGAAACCACACTCCTTCCCCAATGACAGCCTACCAACACACAAGATTAGGCTCTAAGGAATGCTGAGCAATTCCTGCCAATTGCCCTCTAAATAGAACGCATTCCCTCCATTGTGCATCACACTGAAAATTTCAAAAACATGCTGCATCACTTAACATCACTCAGACAAGGAAAACTCATGATTATACAATGGTTAGCAACACGGAAATATGGAAAAAATGTTACCCATGTTTAAGCGATGGTTAGCATTGCTTAGCTTTTCTAAATATAGCAATAATTGAATTTGAAGTGAGCAGATGGTTCAGTGACCTAACAAAGTTTCGTGGCAGTAAAATCTCTCAGTGCCTAGGACTCAAACCCAGGACCTACTGCACTATAGGTCACCACTCACCCTATCTCACTCCAAGAGGATTTGGGGAAACTCATAGATTTTCACATATAATTAGAAGGGGCTACTGTAGTGTGGTACAGCTTTGCTGCATGGGTTTGCATGGTCCCCAGCAACATGCAGCTAAGACAATTGAAAGCATCTGTTTTTTATTTTTAGATGCCCGGGGCATCTCAGTTTTCAAAAATGTGCCTCTTCACTTAGCATCGCGAAAACAAGGAAAACCATGTTTAAGTGCTGCGTAGCAATGTGTAGCTTTTCTAAGCATAATAGCAGACATTGAATCTTAAATGAACCGATGTTTTGGTGACCCAGCACAATTTCACAGTAGTATATCTAAAAGGTATTACTGCCCTGGACTCGAATCTGGGATCTACTTCACTATAGGTCATCACTCAACCTATCTTGCCACAAAGAGAATGAAGGGAACTCATGTATTTTCACATATAATGCAAAAGTGCTACTTTAAGCATAGCAAAGCTTTGCTGCATGGGTTTGCATGGTGCCCAGAATCTCGGAGCTACAACAATAGAAAGTATCCACTTTCTATTTTTAGATGTCTGGTGCATGTCTAACACATGGGTGCACAGAGCTAAACATATCTAAATAGCTCAGCACATTTCACAAACATGCCCCTAAATACTAAAAAAATACAAAATCCAAACTAGTGCAATAATTGCATACACACCTCTAGAAATATTTGTTCTTTTCCTTTCACTCAGGGTGATGGATTAACAGATATGTGGGTGTGCCATCCATGTTACACAGATTCATTATCCATGTTGTTCTGTTTAGGTTTTGTGGCCCTTAGGTGCACCACATGATTAATATGCATGGTGTGCTGTTGAGGGAAAATTGTTGTCATGTACACGGATACATTCTGTGTAGGCTCTACATAGAGCCTACAAAGACTTTAATGAATCCTGAGGAGAGTCATTTATGTAAAGAATCATTAGACCAGTGCACCTACCCCATTACCAAATAGCTGGATAGATAGGTAGATGTCTAGCTAGATAAATGGGTAGATAGGCAGACTGATAGACATACAAATGGATAGAACCATAACAAAGAATCACATAATCAGCAGCTTCAGATTTCTTTATATTCTTCTAGGTGCTTTTCAGCTGAGCAAATTACTCAGAAAAGGTTGCCAAATCAGTTTGTTTTGCAAATTATTAGCAGGAAGGAGTTGTTCCTGTTCCCGGTGGCTTAGCTGTCATTTTGTATGAAAAACAATGAAAGGCTCAGCTCATATTTGCCACTATATTTGTAAAACATCTGCTGTTTTGATTGTATAGCACTTCCTACTTTTTTTATTTGACTCAGCTTCTCAATTTGCATCCGAGTGCAAAAAATAGGAAATGTTCTGAACAGAGAGTAAAATATTTGCAATGTTTTGTATTTCTAAGGAATTTATATGAGAGTGTAACTTTGTAACAAATAAATTACAACATAATTAAAGAAAAAGAGTTTTATGGCGGATAATTATTTCCCAACATTAAACATGAGCCTATATACCTTAGAATGTTTTGATACCTATTGTAAGGAATGTGTCAGAGACAAATTCGAATAGTTATTGCATGAATACTCTTGGGTTCACGTGAGTGCATAATGTCAAGAACTTTTAAATAATCTTCTGTTTTGGAGTCAAGCATACACTCAATTCTCCTAGTAAATGATATGATCAATTCTGAGGTTATGCCACACTGGAGAAAAAGGAATCAATTTTCTTGTAAATTCAGAAAACTACTTTTCTAAAACACAGTGCTAAAAGCTATTTGATTAGGAACTATGTGGTGCTTCAGAAAAAATATGTTTACCTCCTACAAATTAGAGATGGAGTAATAACTGCTTTAGTTACTTTAAATCTAGTCTCGAGTGTATGCGTGTGTGTGTGTTTGCACACACATGCACACACAGCTCTCTCTGCCTCTTATGTACTTAAAACATGTAGTCTTTCCTACAGGTAAGTCATTTAGCAAGATCTAATTATCAAACCCTGGATAAGACCACGGCACTTGATTGCTAATTTAAGTGAATGCATGCATACACACACACACACACACACACACACACACACACACACACACACACACACACACACACACACACACACACATGTGCACACACACGCACACACACATATTTATATATATATATATATATATATATATATATATATATATATATATAGATATAATTATATATTTTGTATATATTGTATATAGACAGATAGACAGATACAAATATATGTATATATTTCAGCCTACATACAGAGTAAGTCCCTAAAATAATTTGTGCAAGCCAAAAAAGTTTGCAAAGCAGCTCCGTTTACAATATTTGTAAATAATTTATTTTGCTAGATGCGTTTTTATTTTCTTACATTGTTATAGTAGCTGAAATGACCTGATTTCACACTCTAGAGATGTTCAGATACAACAGTTTGATAAATCTATGTCATACTTGTGTCACTGAAACAGAAAGGAAACAGTAGAAAATGTAGTCAACATGGAATACTGTTAGCCAACAGCCATTGTAGTATACAGCTGTATATATCTTAAGAAAAAAATGAAGTCTGTGTTATTATTTGTGGAACATAAAATTGGAGCTTCTGGAACAGCCTCAGCTGTCCTGATGCCACTATTGGTTTAGGATCTTGTAATGTCCCAGATAGTGGATCAAATGCCAGTATTTAGTTGCTGATCTGGGGATAAACACCATTAGTTTTGGGGTAGCAGTAAAAGAATCTCAGGGGTTAGCTTTTGCTGTTCACCCCAACCGGTCATATAGATGTTGATATTAAAAACAACAAGAGAGAAATACATAATTTTGTTTGGACAAGGTGCATATGCTTACTGGAGTTCTATCCTTCTGGCTGAGCTACCAGGTTTGGTATTTTCCCCCATTATGAGGGTTTTGTAGTTGATCTTCTTTTCACTGATCATGTTTTATAGCTGGTCCCTACTGTGTCTTAATTGTAAGTTTTTCTTATGGTTTCCTGGTCATGTGGTGCTGGAATGGCTTTAGAATAGGATGATATTAAATTATACATTTAATATAACTCTCATAATTAGTTGTTTTCATAATTTATGATGAACAAGCTACATAGGAATCTTAAAATTATCACCAGCGTCCATTTTTTTTGGGTATAGGTGGGAGTTTTCCACTAAAAACAAGCTAACACTTCTCTCCGCCATTAAAGTTTGGTCATTTTTTTCTGTTTATGTGGTGAGTCAGGCTGTCTTCTTTTTAATTTATATTGGCTTTTTTGTCCAGTATATGTGTTCCCTGTATGCTGCTTACTTGCATTATTTTATGCTGCAGGATTCAGACATTCTATTTTACAAGTTTGCGGCTTGTTGAGTTGTTCCTTTTTTTTGGTATTTGATGATCCAGAGTCAGGAGTATGATTCACTAGTGCCACTACATCTTTGTACAGCAGCTTATCTCATGGATTAAATCTGTACCACACAATTTAATTTTTCAAGAGTTCTGATCCGGAATCATAGACAGATTTTAGATATTGATCTTATAAACTTGAAAAATTAAGACAAGTTTCTCTTGTATTTTTTAGAGATATTAAGTCAGATACTTGTAGATCTGTCATTATTTGCAGACTGCAGTTCTCAGTATTTGACAAGTAAAATGGCATAGAGAAGAATAACGTTTTGAATTAGAAATCAGGACATACTGTCAATTTCTGAACAGTTGATAGATATGGCTAAAATAGCTATGCTATCTCAGATCCAATTGTAACTGACTGTTGTCATAAAGAAACAAGAATTTGAAGGCATTCTTATCATAGAGTTTTATAGGCAAATTTTCTTGACTTTGACCTGAGGGAATTGTAGTTCTCAGTTTCCAACCCAGGAGTTTGGAAACTGATATCAACAGAGGGAGAATGTGGTGGTAATAATAATAACAACAATAACAACAATAATAATAATAATAATAATAATAATAATAATAATAATAATAATAATAATAATAATAATGTTGTTGTTGTTGTATCTTTCGGCTTTTCCCAGTTAGGGGTTGCCACAGCGGAACTCCAGTCCGCTAATGATTGGCAGTAGACTTTTACGTACCGACTTGCCAGGCCTGATGCACAACCTTCAACGAAGGTACGCCCATTCACACATGTCTCCACACAGAAGACGCTTTAGCTGAGATTCGAACAGGATAATAATAATAATAATAATAATAATGAAAAATAAATAAAAAATAAATAAACAAATAATAATAAAATAATTACATCATACAAGAATGATGTCCAAGAAAACAAAGGCAAGGCCCCAGCAATGGAAAAGCACCTTCCACAGCCTCAAAAGGGAAATAAGCAACTTTTCAAATCCTCCAAGAGCTCCTTTGAGAGAAACCTAGCAAGTACTGCCAAGGATAACCATAAGGCCTTTTACAGCTACATAGGTAATGTAAAGGGTAGTACCCAAGCATGTGCAGAACTAGTGGCCAATGGTATCACACACACTGACCACAGAAAGATAACAAACCAGCTAGTAGATAAGTTTAATGAAAATTTCACTCCCTTATCCCCTCCTAACTTACAACAAATCCTCCCCTAACCTACCCTCTCCACCCTACGTATCTGTAGAGCAGGTTCTCAAAGCTCTGTCCAAGGCAAAAACCCCAGCCTCTATGGGACCAGATGACATTCCAGCTGTTTTCTAAACAGGCTAAAACATGAACTAGCATCAGCACTAAATGTCTTTTTGAGTCATAGCTAAACCACAGGCTTTGTTCCTGTGGAATGGAGAAAATCTATAGTTATTCACCTCCACAAAGGTGGCCTAGCAACAGACCTGGGGAAATATAGACCCATACGCCTGATCAGCCTAATCTGCAAGGCCATAAAATGTATCATAATGGACCTCATAAATAAAGACATTGGTGACCTCCAAACCCTGGATCCTACCCAATTTAGTTTCATGAAGGGCAGATCCTGCCTGTTAAATCTGGTGGATTTCTTTGAAAGTGCGAGCAAGGCCATTGATGAGGGCAAATCTGTTTACACAGCATACCTCAACTAGGTAAAGCCTTTCAACATAATCCCGCATTCAAGCATTAGCGATAAACTTAGCAAACTGAATGTGAACCCCTTTGTAGTAAGATGGGTTGCCAACTGGCTCACAAACCAGACACACACTATCAATGTAGGTGACTCCACATCAACCAGCAGACCTGTTAGCAGCAGAGTACCACAGGAGTTAGTGCTGGGTCCCCCACTGTTTGGTATATACTTCTCAGAAGTTCAGGTCAAAACTAAGTGGTTGTGGCTGACCATGTTTGTGGATGACTGAAAACTAGGTGCAGTCATCGTATCCCCAAATTATGTCAGTATACTCCAGGAGGATCTTAAGCAGACCATTGACTGGTGTATTAGTCACAGTCTCAAACTAAATGCAAAGAAATGCATCATAATTCCCTTCAGCATAAACAATGTCCCTTCACACTATCAGATCAACAACAAAACATTAAATACCCCTGAAGTAGTAAGGGACCTGGGATCACATGTTGATGCAACCTTAACTTCGAGCAATATATTTCTACAGTGGTAAGGAAAGCTTTCCACATAGTACACTTGATTAGTAAAGGCATCACCTTGAGAGCAAAAGAAGTTATAACCCCCTGTACTTGGCACTTATGTGGCCCATCATTGAGCATAATGCCTCATTCAGAGTGTATCATACTAAACACTGCAATTAGAGAGACCTTAAAGGTTTCTAACAAAGAAGATCAAGGGGCTCCAGCATCTCCCTTACACAGACCAACTAAAGTCCCTGTCACTATACTCTGTATCATATAGACTTCTTAGGGGAGACTTATGCCTGGCCTACACAACAATCCAAGACCAAAACTTACTGAACTTGCTGCATATCCATAAATCAAATGGATCTAGGTCTACCCATTCCAGGGACTTAAATATGGCCTGCAACTTAAATAGGACATGCTGGAGGGACAGATTTATGTCCAAGTCACTGCCACATCTTTGGAACAGGCTTCCAGTTCATGGGAAACAGAGCACCTGTATGATAATGTTCAAGAGGAACCTGGATGAGTGGATGGGGCACCATAAATTCTTATCAGGAATAGTGCCTACAACCCTCCTGGACATGGGTAGCCATCACTAAATGCAGTCTTGGGTATTGACTAGCACTTCTATGGTATTACATTGGGTTGAAACAGCTAGGTTTAAAATGACCGCCAGGTTGATCACATAATAATCTCCTATAATCTTATGAAAAAAACAGTCAGTGCGAAAATTTATCTTGACTACCCACATTCATTTGCTTGAATTAAATGAGATACAAGAACAGAAGGGGTTGTTTGCAAGAAACTAATGCTGATTAAAGCAAGGAGACTATTATGAAGGACTTATCAGACAAAATATATATGTGACTCAGTGGAGAACTGCTGGTCCCTTTCAATTTCCTCATTCTGAATCTTTTAGAATTTCTTCACTGGGATTCATGCTAAAAAAAGAGGGAGGCTGAATTTCATTTAATTCATCACTTGTCATACCCCATGAGTCTAACATGACTGACTACATCAGCATGTCTAAGTTAAGGTGCAATTCTCATCTGCAGATAAGCAATATAGACCATCTGACAGTTTAAGGACCCATGGCTCACTGAAATACATATGTAGTCAGTCTTTCACATGTTATACTTCATGAACAAGACTGGCCATTAGGAATGCAGTTTGACAGCTGCTTTTATTTTGATATGGTCTTGTCCATGGGTTGTTCTATGGCATGGTTCCTTTTTGAAAAAGTTCATCACAGTGTTACAATGGCTTTGGCAGCAGAGAGGTCCCAGGCTTCCAGCAGTTAAGCATGGCTTTTTGACAGTGAGTGAAGAGGATAAGAAGTTGCAGGAAAGTTAGTCTAGGTTATTTAAGGTGTGTCCAATATAAAATGCAAGGGCCAGTTTTCATTTTCTTCAGTCTCAAATTGGATATAGTATCTTCCTCACTCTGACTACTACAAGACATTGAGTTTTGCTTACACTAAGCCTTAGCTAACCAAGGCCTCTCAAATCTTGGCTGCTTATCTCATTAATTTCATAGTGGTTGAGCCTCAAAGGTAGCTAGAGAGAGAGCCAAGGAGTAGATATAATCAAAAAGATGGGAAAATGATCTATAAGAGGTTTTCTGATTTATACTAGAAAGGCCTAAACTTAAATGCATGGGGGGGGCATTGTTTGGCTCAGCATCTGATCAATACTATTTTGTGTACAGCTTATCATCACGTTGCTGTGGGCCATTTGTTTGCTTGTCTAGCATCTGCCAGAACAAAGATTTGATGAGGAGGTTCGCAGCTGGGACTGGATTCCCACACCTAGGACATTGCTTGGAAAGATTTTGGTGGTACGATTTAGTAATAGGGGTTACCAACATTGCAGTATCTCATATTCAGATGTGTTCACCTACATGCTGTTATAATCCATGTAGAGGATAATGGAATAGTTGAGATCCCAAAGCCTAGCCATTTGTTTAGGACGTTTAGAGATTTAGTAACACTCTAACAATTGTATACTGTCACATTTGTGGCCTGGTCAGCTGCAGCAGCTGGATTATTATGAAACAGAGCTTGCAATTCAGTCACATTGGAAATAACTTGTACATTTTTAAACCTTGGGGTAGTCAGGGCTTCATTATTTTTTGGGTTTTGGGTTACAGAACACCAGAAATTTGCAGACAAAGATTCCGTATGGCACATGGAGGATGGCAGTTATTTTTGGGATATTTGATGAGATTTGTTCCGTATTAATCTAACTTCATTCCTTCAAAGTGCTTTAGTCCCATAGAAGACTTTATATGTTAATAACATACTTGAATGCATTCCAAAGGCATTTATAGACAACAAACCCATGAGAGCACAGAGATATTAAGTTTACTAAGGATTTAACTACTCCTTGTTTGAGTTTTCTTTTACTTGTTAGATTAGTCATGATTTGCAGGGCTAGAAAATGGAGGGAACAGGCAGCTTAGTTGTGCAGCTTGGTGGACTGTCACTGTATGGCCTGCTCCCACTTTTTATGAGTTTGGGAGTGAGCTGTCTAAGATGCTGTACTTGAACAGTGGTCAGGCTTCATTGACAGGGTGTTGATGGTATACCATTCTGCTTGAATAAGACAGGCCAAATTGGTGTGGGCCTTCTGTCATGCTACCTGAGGCCTCTAAGCAGTAGTTAAACTGATATATGAATTGTTTTACAAAATGTTGATTTTCTTAAGTAAGCGCATGCTACTGCAAAAGCTGTTTACGAGGTTGAGAGGTAAACTTAATATGTCCTTTCCCACTCCCTCGTACATCACAACATTTAGGAATTGCATAATGTTCAAGATTCTTCATATATATACTAAAAGCAAACACTGCACTAACTTTTTGGTTAGTGTAGCAGGCTAATGCACGTGTTTCCTGTGTCAAGGGTGTATGTTACAAATCCTCTTTCCCCCCCATATTTTTACTACTATTTTAAAATCCTTTCTTGCATTTTAAATATGAATCCCTGTTGTCTAGTGGCAATGTAGTACACTAATATCCTCTGTAGTAGATGAAAGGTTCAGGGTTTATAGTTTACTTAGTGCTTTTAATTGCATGATGTTTTTCCCTGGTGTCCAGTGGTCAGCTCCTCCCCCTTTTCCATTTAGCTTACATGCTATCTAGGCTGAAGAATTGTAGTTATCTTTTATGGCTAATGTTTCTCCCTGATCCCTGTATGCACAATATTTTTAGAGTTATCCCCAGTGTCTATTTTCTCCCCATACTATTACAGTGCCATTATGGCATGAGACTTTCTGATGTATCCGTGGTATCTAGTATTATCCTCACTCCTTGATCCCCATACTCTTAAAGTGCCTTTATGGGAGATATTTTCAGAGATATCCTTGGTGTCTATCATTTTTCCACAATCCACATTATGACACAAGTTATCCCTGTTAGCTGATGTATTCCCCAACCACATGTTGCAGACGTAGTCCATTAGTCTAGGCATATGTGGAGGTATGAAAGCCAACCCATCCCCCCCACATACACAGCGTCACTACCTACCAGGTTGTACTGACCCACTCATCCATTCATCCATAGACACGTGCACGCACACATACACTCACATTCATGCGCACGTGCACATGCACATAACCACCTTCCTCACATCCTCCTTACCACTAGCTCCCAGGCAGACACTTGCTCAAATGCACTGAGAAATGCTAAACCCACTTATACCTTCACTGAAACAACTCTCAACCCTGTCTTGCCATTAAACTTCCCATTGCTTACCTCTACTGCAATGATAAACAGGGCCTTTTGGCCAAGTTCACTATCACAATGTGGGAGAACTGACCTTGCTAATCTACACAGCCAAGAGATTCTATGAACCTTTCATTGTGTAGATGCCTCCCTTTGACAGTTCCAGTGGAAACAGCACATGGCTAATTAGCATATGTTAGTAACTCATTGGCAAGTAGTATTGCCACAGATACAGTCTGACATGATGTTCGATGTCTTCTTGTAAAAGAACCATGTAACTGCTGTCTTTGGCTTCAAAAAGATTTTTTTGAGGTGTACACATTCAATAAACTTTATGAATTCAGGCCAATAATGTTTTGCAGAAACTGCACATAAAATAGCAACAATAGCTATTATTGGGAATCCAGACTGTTCACTGGAATTGTTTTGGTACATAATGCAGTGGCACACTGTCTCTAAGCTCCATTCTCAAATGACCACACAAGACTAGGCTGTTGTAGTGAACAATAAATGTATTATTAGTCATATTAAATGTTATCTGTATAGCTGTAAATTTCACACTGTAAGCAACATTGTAGCTTAAGAATTTACCTGACACTAATACAACCATACGCCAGTTATTGGGTGCCATCACATGAAGCCCTTTCATTGGCCTTTACTTTAAATTGCTTACAAAATCCTTAAACAAAGAAAATACTGCCACTGCCTGTGAAGTGCCATTATGAATTGAATTATTTAGTTAAAATGTCAACCAAGGTAAAAAGGGGGTGGGGGGAATAAAAGCAAGAAAAGCCACCCACCAAGCTGGAAATAGCCTGTACCACCCTTTTGTGTGTGTGTGTGTGTGTGTGTGTGTGTGTGTGTATGTATATATATATATATATATATATATATATATATATATATATATATATATATATATTTATTTATTTTTATTTTTTAACTTATAACAGGCTGTACTGAGTAAACTGAAATAAAAAATAAGAAATAATTATTCCTCCAATGTTATTATTGCTAACAAAGTAAATGTGGTGCCACTACTGCAGACAGTACAGCAAAACACACAGGAAGATATTTGGCTTACCATATGGAGTAGATGCTATGTTTCCCATGGATGATGTTGCTGGAAGAACTTAAGCAAAAGTTAAGGACAATGTCATCACAATTACCAGTAACACAAGGGATTAAAATGCTTTGCATATTATATGCAAATTAACTAGAGTTTCAACAAGAACTTGAATGACAAGTCCAACCTAAGCTCATGTGTAATCAATCAGAATTTGTTGTTAACTGTAGTGATCTACAATCCCATCCTTCAAACAAGTTTATTATTAAACAAAACTAATGTATTGCTGTCAATATTTTATTATACAAGAGTATTTACCAATGTTGTTGATGTGAAATCACTGAAAGCTAATCAGCCAGATTCAATAAAGCCTACCTGGTCCATTTACACCATGTGTATAGCCACGGAGAGGAGGTAAACACCATGGCATGCCAATTGCAACATAAGCAGGTGATTTATATACTAATCATCCAATCCAAGATGGAGGACTTATTCAACAAACTACAAAGCAGCCATGTAGACTCAGTGCTGATTTTCTCTGCAAATTCTAAAACCAATTGGAATACAGCCACAGAAATGAGTCTACACAGAAAGAATGTTAGGGGCTGCTGTTGCTTTAATTCATGTGTATGTGCAGCAGGCTAAAGTCTATGCTTCTGCTGCTGCCAATAGACAATGGGCAAGAAGGAGAAAAGTTTCCAGACCCCATTTAACATTTCACAATCTGCGTGAGGTGGAAATTGTAGACTGCTAGAGGGTGGAGAGAGACACACTATAGGAACAGTGCAACCTCTGTCGTCCTCAACTCAGACCTAGGGCAAACCGAGGGAAACTCATCCCAGTGGAGACAAAGCTATGTGTAGCACTTAGAATTTTGGCTACAGGAACCTTTCAGATACCAACAAGGGATATGCTGGGGGTGTCACAGGCATAAGCATCAAAGATCATCCATCAGTTTCTGAATTTTATGCTACAGCATGCCAGTGACCAGATATTTTTTCCCCATACTCCTGAGGACAGGGCCACAAATATGCAGGAATCACACTACCCTGTACTGTGCACCATAGATTGCACACATATAGAAATTAAGGCACCAGCTGGGGAACAAGGAAAATTCTACATAAATGAAAAGGGCCTCCATTCAATTAACTGACAAGTCATGTGTAATGCCAAGGGAATCATTTTGAATGTGTGTTCTGGCAACCCAGGCAGTTACCATGAATCACATATCTGGCACACATCCAAACTGTACCAGATGTTCACTAGCTGGGATATCACACAGGGTCATTTACTGGGGGATGCAGGTTATGCACTTGAACCATGGCCGATGACTCCCATCAGAAATGGACATGCACCCACTGAAAAACGCCATAATGAGGCACATGCTCAAACCAGAAATATAATAGAGCATGTGTTTGGGCTGCTGAAGTTGCAGTTCTGGTGCCTAGATACATATGGGGTAGCCCTGCAGTACAATCAAAGTACATGTACTGAAATATTCACTTTATGTGCCATGCTGGACAGCATCATCCTGATAAAACAGCTTCAACAAGGAGAAGGCGCACACATCGCACCATTAATGGCAAGGTCACTAAAGCCACATGCAGACGAGGAGTCAGAGGGGGAACCAGCAGCTGTAGGTGTAGGCAGACATTGGCATGCTCAATATACCCTTGCTTTGGCTAAGAGGCAATGCATAGCACACTCATTCACCACCTAAGGGGCTAATACCTTCCTCCTATGCACATATATATAGTAAAATTAATGCCAGGCAATACTCAAAACTTTTACCTATCAATATAATGGCTGTGTACTCCTAGCATCAGTCAACCCTGAACTAAAACTGTTGCAACTGCTGGATTTACAAGGTAAGTTCTGAACCTGGAGTGTATTGTTTAAGAATATGAATGAATGACATATCCTTGCAAGTTGTTTCTTGATAATGTAAACAAGTAAAAGGTGGTTGATTGGTACAGAAATTACTTTAACATGTGACAGCAGAGATGTATGTGACCTATGTGTCCATTATCAAGTAGTAGGCCTCAGGCATCAGATATTCACACAATATACCTCTTAAAAGTACTGACAGTCAATGGATGTACTCAGTTTAGCACCACTGAGAGAAGTTAGAAAGTAATGAGACACATTTCAGTTTTGTACTTTACAGCCCTCACAAGATCATTAACAATACTGATACAATAAATGTTTGATTCTATCAACTGTCTAACTTTCTAAGACCAAAATATGTCAATGGTACAATTACCAAATCAACATTACAAATACAGATATACTAAGCACTAAGTCAGCACTATGCACCCTGAGCATCAGACACAAATGCTATGTATCCTTGAATGCAAAAGATAGAAAACAAGGATATGGCACAGTTATCATCACTTGCACAGGATGTTTTGTGTGTGTGTGTTTGAGTGGCTGACACAAAAGATTGATGAGTGTATGTGAATAAGAAAGAGAAGCAAGCAGACATTCAGATAAAGTAACAAGTGGCCAGTGAGACAAAATGAGCTTTAAGCTTCATGGCTGAACCATGTAACTGCTGAGGGGTGTCTGTATGGGTCCTCCAGGTTAAACTGGGGAGTGAGTGTTTGTATGAACACAACCAAGCTCTGTGCTAGTTCTGTGTCTGAGTATGTTGGACAGATGTGAGCCATGCATGGTAGAGTTGGCAACTCATTGTTGTACCAGACCATGAGAACTGGCTCTGCCAGGGGTTGCACTGGCACATCCACTCCCACAGTCAGATGCACTGCTGTTACCTGAATATGACTGATGTCTGTTAGATGAGCTCCCCTCATGAAGACACCCAGGACCACAATTCCATGGCTTGCCATGTCTGGATGCAGATACCTCAACCACTGATGGAGCAGTGAAACTACTGCCACTATGTGATCGTGATTGGGCATGTCAGCTAACAGCAGATGATGATGTGGATGTCCTACACCAATGAGAATGCTGTCCCCCTCCCAGCAGATGTTCTGTCACAGACACTGCCTGTTCCAACATGTCATTCATCTGATCCATTGAATCTGCAACATGGTGCAGACAGTCAAACATGTCAGCCTATGCCACATCTACAAACCTAACAATTTCTCTGGAGGACCAATGTGAACCTACAATCCTAATAATTTCTCTGGAGGACTTATGGAAACATGCCTGTGCCTCCATGATGGCCCTAAACATACATTGAGTGTCATGGGAAGACAGACCTAGATTAGGTGGAGTAGGGACAGCAGGCCTCCTCTGACCACCCCTAACAACTCTCCTGCATGGCACCTCACCCATACTTTGGATATGGCCAGAGTCAACAGGCAATGAAGCCACGGTAATCACACTTCCCTGATCGAGTGATTCTTCCACCAACTGTTCAATATCTGAGGGCTCACTGGAATGGGGTGGTGTAGGCCTATTGGCTATGTCTGATGGAATTACAGTGGATGGCTGAATGTCAATCTCAGTGTCACATTCAAACTCCGCACCCCCCTACTGTGCCTCAGCTTGGCCACCATCATCATCAGAATATTCTGATACTCTGTCATCAAGTGGTGAGAGTCCTACTATTCCACCATCAGGATCACATGTGATAATAAGCAAAAAACCCATGGAAAAAAATTAATGGCTACACTATTACAGTCAAATGTATGCTAACAAAGTAAATGTGGTGCCACTACTGCAGACAGTACAGCAAAACACACAGGAAGATATTTGGCTTACCATATGGAGTAGATGCTATGTTTCCCATGGATGATGTTGCTGGAAGAACTTAAGCAAAAGTTAAGGACAATGTCATCACAATTAACAGTAACACAAGGGATTAAAATGCTTTGCATATTATATGCAAATTAACTATAGTTTCAACAAGAACTTGATTGACAAGTCCAACCTAAGCTCATGTGTAATCAATCAGAATTTGTTGTTAACTGTAGTGATCTACAATCCCGCCCTTCAAACAAGTTTATTATTAAACAAAACTAATGTATTGTTGTCAATATTTTACTATACAAGAGCATTTATCAATTGAGATACATAAGCTTACCTGAAAAATCATACTGGGAAATAATTGTTGTCCCTGAAACAGTAGCACCAATGTCAAGGACATACTGTTCTGCATTTTCCTGGAAGCTTTCTGGATCCCTGACAGTAGAGAGGAACTCTTCATTTGTTGTTAGTGGCGGCTCTGTAGCAGATCCCCCAGTACCCATCCATTCACAGCCACTGCAGTTGCTCTCCTCCGTGAAGATGAGATCATGCCAGTGGCCCTATGGTGCACCTGAGCATGTGTCCTGCTGTAGTTGATTGCTGCATTCACATCAGCAACTATCTGCTGGCAAATTTGTATTCTGCCTAACATATCCCCATGTTCCCTCTCAAGCAGAAAGGCACCATGTCACAAAAAAGATTCCACAATGACATGATTCCCAGGGTCACTGAGGGGGGAAGGTGCTCAAAGATTAAGATGTGTGGGTGCCATAATCCTAGTTGGCCTAAAACACAACAGAAGGATAATACACATAGGTATCACATAACTAAAAAAGTCATGTGGCCAGATAAAACAGAAATAGTAACATTTCACTATTATCCAGTGCAGAAACATAAAACAGGCAAGATATTTAAATATAAAAAAGGAATTGTGTAGTTGCAATATATTACATTCATACACAAATCAAGGCTGGATGCCAAACAAAGAGAGTAACATTAGCAACATATCCTTGTTTATGACAAAACAGAAATGCAACTTTGCTCCCCCACCCCAAAAGAACAGGCAAATGACACATTTTGCTAAGAAAGCATCAGTGAAAGTCTAAATGTGCTATCAAATGAACTGTCCCTGAAACATGTCTACAGATTTAACACAGAATATTCCATTTTAAGCTATTGTCATTGTGTATACTTGTGGAATGCCCTGACAAACATGCCCATATGCATACAGGTAAAAGTAGCATTTGCTAATGCAAATTATCTATCTATCTATCTATCTATCTATCTATCTATCTATCTATCTATCTATCTATCTATGTGTGTGTGTGTGTGTGTATACGTGTATGTGTATATATATATATATATATATATATATGTATGTATATATATATACACACACACACACACACACACACACATATATATATATATATATATATATATATATATATATATATTTATTTATACTAACAGATTTTTCTTAATGACATTTCAGAATATGCAGGATATAGGTGAAAATGCAAGCTTACTTTCTGAAGGTCAGTAGCCTTCTATGCAGATATATCCCAAAGTAGTAGACTTTTCTGTGTTCTCCACATAAACAAATTTCCTAATATTCAAGTTCCCTAGCTACTTCTTTGCCTTTTTTATGGTGTAGCGTCAGAGATGTGAGCATGGTGAAGATGCAAATCAGGTGTAAACTCATTAGAATTTCTGAATCCCAAATACTTAGCTCTGTGCAGCATAGTGCAGGCAGTCCCTCAGTATTTGTTGCTAATGCATTTTCACTGTGAATGATTACTGGTAGGGGAAGGAAAACAAAACAACAATGCAGATTGACCTACCTCCAGTGGGTGTGTCAGATAATGCTTACAAACTGCAGGAGTAATTTTATCAATTTTGAAATGTAAGCAAGAAGCACACAAGTCACAGCTTCTGTTCATTAACATCCAACCTCCCTTTCACTTGTTGACAACTATATATATTATTGCCATTTAGTATCCTCACACATTAGTATCCTCACACATTGTAAGGACAACGATATAGAATGCCTTACATACTGTATGTCTCAAAGTACTGGTCAGATGAGATAAAAATGAGCAACAAACACAGAGATATAAGACAGACCTGCATTTTTTGCAAACAGTAGTCATCAATGTTTATGTGATCACTTAGTACACTACATACAAAACTAATACATGTACAAATAACTGACATATTGTTTGTTAGCACTGTGGATGATGTTGCAGTCGGTTGTATGCAGAATGGCTTCAGTTCCCTGCTGCAAAGCTGATTGTGTGGCAAAGAGGGATAAGACACCCTTATTGTGTTTGGAAGGTTCATTGGAGTGAGAGTTCAAATCCAGACCTATGTAAATGTAATTCATGTGTACTAGCAAACATCTTGCAGTGTTTATTTCATAGATTGCATTTCTTCATTTCAATTACTTTTCCCTTTTTTTATTTTATTTCTAGTGTTTGTGCGGTGCATGGCTTAGTACAAGCAAAGGAAACAGAAAAAATGAATCTCAGGTTTAGCTGTGCTAATCTCATTTCAGTGACGCTTGGCAGTGCACAAACCCTGACTAGGAAACAATATCAGAATTTAATAATTCTGCTTTGAATAAAGTGAAGGTATCTACTAGTTACACAGATAATGTAAAAGTTATGCAAGATGTGGTAAGGAAATACTGACCAGTACTGACACATGAACCCCAAATTAGGGAAATTGTAGGGGATGAACCCAGCTTCCTATTCAAGAACAAGTAATCCTGAAAAGGCTACTTTGTTATGGACTCAAGAAGGATGGTTCCATGGCGGAACATCAAGGAACTATACCATGCAAAATTGTAATCAATGTGAGTGGATAGATACAACTAATAAATTCAAACATCCTGACCCAGGTAAGGAATACACATTTAAGATTATAGCTAATTGCTGCACTAAAAATGTATATTTAGCAGTTTGTGGCCTGTGTTCAGGATACTATGTAGGGAATACAAACAGAGAATTTAGATATAGGATAAGAGAACATCTTTTGGGTATTAGGAACAGGGATAAAACCAATGCTTTAGCCAGACATACACTGGTAAAAGGAGAAAATCATTCCTTTAAGTTCATGGTTATAGAAATGTTGAATGAGAGAGGGGGATATCAGTAACAGGACAGAGACTTCAGAAGCGAGATGGATCATTCGATTACAGGCTGGCAGGGGCAGTGGCTTAAATGATAGAGTTCCCCTGAAGCCTATTTTGAAGAATAGGAGTATTCATAAATAATAGGATGTATTTTATTTTTATTTTCATGCCTATGATTATCATGTATTTTATTGTTAATGTGCATTTTTATTGTTAGTGAAAATTTTAGTAGCATCTGTATGGCATATATAGACTTTATACATCTATTTACATATGATCTGATATACACTTGTGTATATAATTTTGGGACTATTATGAGTCTGTGATAATAAAAGATATTTTATAGAAAGTGAGATGTGTGATATGTGTTTCAAACATGATTTTGTCTGTATAAGCACTTAAAAAGATGAAGTTTTAATAAGAATATATTACTAATGGTGTGCTTATTACTTTAAGCCTGGGAAATTGTGTAGTCATGATTTGATTGATACCAATTAAGGTTCCCTTTATAAATGAAGTGGTTTTAAATGTATTTTATTGAATGGTCTGAAGAAGTGGGAGTCATTCCCATGAAAGCGCTTACCAAATAAAGTATCTTGATTCTAGAACTGAGCTGAACAGAAGCTGTTTTTCTTCTACATTGTTTATGATCCCTGAAGTTCTGTGTGTTGTTGTATGCTGCTATTTTCTTTGGGGTCATTTAACTCAAGCTGCATTCCTGTTTTTTGTGTGTGGCAATGGAAATTCACCTTTGGTTTGGCACTTAAGTCTCTAATGACATGGGCAGCATGTAAATGTCCATCCCCTGGCCTCTGCTCACACTATGAAGGTTACCAGAACTTATCAGAGATTTGCAATGCGTAGCCAGTCATAAAAAGATCCCAGTGGTCATTAGCCTAGTACAGCTCTATGAACCTATGTGTACCCTTTCTTTCTGTGCCATGGTCTGTATTCAGTCTGATTCTGGCACATTATCCACTCAATGGCTTTAGCTACTAACTGACCTTCTTCCCTATAACTTGTACTGCAGAATTCATAATCTTTAGAGAGATACTGTCCTTCCTAAAGATTTTTACTGTGCCACTTTCCATGTTATATGGCTAATATAAGCAGAAAGAGTAAACATTAAGCATAACAATGTATAAAAACACATTGCCGGACTTTTAACTTCACTATAACACATCAAAAAATGTAATATATTAGAAACCATTTAGATAAGAATGTAAATAAAGGCTTCCTGTAGACTTTCAACACACACCCCCTTCCACTGAACCCATCACTACTCACATAAGGAATAGCTCATTCCAATTCCATTCAGTCTTTATAGATAGGATAAAAAAGTACCTCAAAAAAATTAAGCTCACTAGTCTGGCTGCTGACAAAGTACCAGGGGAATTCCTAAAAACTGCTGCCAAAGCAGTGGCCTATCTTATAACCATTCTAATTAACAGATCCCTCTTAGAAGCTACCATCCCAGAAATATGGAAAATATCTCACATAAACCCCCTACATAAAGCAGGTAATTCCACAGAGCTTACAAACTACTGACCTATAGCGATTCTATCCCCTCGAGCAAAAATCCTTGAAAAGTGCACACACTTCCAAATGATTCAATACTTACACACACAGGCTCTTGTCAAACACCCTGCACAGCCTCTGACCCTTTCATAGTACCACCACTGCCTTATTGTCCTTCTCCAATACAGTAAACTCTCGTAGAAATGCAGGTAAATGTGTATCTGCCACCTTTCTTGTCTTCCCAAAGGCTTTCGATATGGTTACAGATGACATTCTTATCAAAGAACTATCCAAATTAAGACTCTCCTTCCCACCATAGCCTGGTTCCAAAGCAATTTAACTGGCCATCAGCAAGCAGTCTTGTGGAAACAAGAACTCTACCCCCTCTCCCAGTAAATCTTGGTGTTCCCCAGGGTTCTTTTTTAGGCCCTCTGCTCTTCACCCTCTATACCAATAAGCTTCATTCCTCTACTCCCAAAGCATCTGCAATCTAATACGTTGATGATTCTATGTTAATTTGTGCAGCTTCCTCACTACAGGAACTTCACACATTAACTCAGGAATCTTTCTTCTCTATAGAAATATGGCTATCCAATATCCAACTCATCCTAAACCCTGATAAAACCAACTTACTACTGTTTAAACCCACTATGACCACCTCATCAACGTCTACCTTTAATATCATGTCCAGTAACAAAACTACGATCTATCCCACAGAGCACACCAATCTCCTTGGCATTGAGATTGATAACAGTCTAAGATCTGTTATTCATATTTCCCAGACCATCAAGAAAATTCACAAAAAAAATAGGTACCCTCTATAGAAATAGTCAATTCCTTACCCAACAAACATAAGCTTCTATATTTCACACTCACCTAATTTCTACCCTCCTCTACGCCTCACCTATTCTCACCAAACTTAGAAAAGCAGACCTAGCTAAGCTTGACTCCTGTTATAACAAAATAGCTAGATTTGCCTCTGACTCCCCATTTAGATCTCACCACTGCTCATCCTTGAAGCTGCTCAACTGGCTGGAACTTCCTAAACTCCTGCATTACAACCAAATCTCTCTGGCCCATAAAATTTTATATCAACCAGAAATAAACCCTGCATTGCAAAGCCTACTTCACCTCCAAACCAATAACAGAACTTTTCGCTCCAGTAACACACTTATTCTCACAGTAACTAAGTCAAATAATACAGCAGGTGAAGCCCTCTTTTCTAATTATGTATCCAAAATATGGAACACTGTAGCCTATAACATAACTACTATAACTTACTTCATACAGTTCTAAAAAGCATTAAAACTGCATCTCACTTATAACTGGCTATGTTCTTGCACTTCACCAGGCTAGACTCTCCACTATGTTAGACCCACCATCACCTTAACTATCTCACACCTCAAGATTTATGGATAGGTCTACATTCTCTTACTGCATAAATACATACAATATAATAAACATAGATTGTTGTTATGGTTTAGACTCCAACAACCTTTAAGAAGCTGTTGGTTTACACATGACTCCCTCCAGCAATGATTGAGGTCATTATATATATCTCTTTAGACTAATGAAACTATTAGTGTAAGATTTCTCCGTTTTCACTAATTGTGACTGCTGTGCATGAATATATTACTATTAATTAAGACTTACTGCATTTTGTATCTAAATATACTTTGTAAACTTTGTAGTTTTTTTGTTACATGTTATTCATATGTGTGGAGCTTTTCTCCCCGGGCCTCCACTGAAAATGGACCTGTGTCCAGTGGACTATCCTGGTTAACAAATATAAAATAAATAATAAATAAATAAATAAATATTGCCTGTTACTATTAAATAATTACAAATTTTATGATGCATGTGGGTTATTAGCTCATAATGAGTTTTATTTCTGGGAAATACATGTAAAATGAAATGTAACTAAAAAATATGACACTCTCTTAAAAGTACTACTATTGAATAAGCATTCTAACACAGAAATAAAAGTATGGTTGTGTGAGTTAACTTACCATCTCAGTAGATACTTGAATAGTTGCAGCAGCCATAACTATATGTTATGTACACTGAGTGATGTACAGCCAGTTTACAACGCTTTGGGCTCTTTCTTCAAATCTCATACATCTACCCCCAACTACTTGAATACTTGAATACTTGAATAGTTGCAGCAGCCATAACTATATGTTATGTACACTGAGTGATGTACAGCCAGTTTACAACGCTTTGGGCTCTTTCTTCAAATCTCATACATCCACCCCCAACGCAAGAGTACATGTTTGTATATGAAAGAATAACAGAGAGAAATACTCAAAAGTTGTCTTGTCAAAAGGGGAAGCTGAAGCTTAAGTCTCTATAACATTTAGGTCAAAATCAGCAGATATTGTCATGTGAACTGGGCAGAGGTAAATCAGGGTACCCTACTCCAGCCAAGGAAAGAGCAGGAAGAAGAGGGGGAAGGTAAGAGAGTGCTAATACTGTAACAGTGAGCTATTTGAATATCTACTATTATGGCAAGTTAAGTTACACAACTGTATTATGTTCTTCACTAGATCTCCATTTTAGTAGCCATAACTAGATAGGACAATTGCTATAGCTAAGGAAGAAAAAGTGTGTGAAGAGGGACCAGAGACTAGAACTCCTTTTTACAAACCCAGGTGTAGCTCTGAGGGCTGAATCACTTGTGTAGTTCCAACAAATGTGTGCACAGATCATCAAGTAGCCACCTATAGTATAGATCTACAATCTACCCCTTTCCAAAAAAGCCTGCCTCTATGTATAGCATGAATCATATGTCTTACTAACTGAACAGGAAGAGGGGGAGAAAATGGATTTAGCACAACCTGGTTGACCCACAATAGCAGTTCCGTCTTGATGAACTTTAGGAATGGAACCCGGTATGACAAGGGATAAAGATGCTGGATCCACATTCACTTGAAATACCATTAGAGTTTTCCCATTTGTAGTCTGGCAAATGGAACCACTAGGATGAAGGAAGCAATGAAACTCATAAGTTCGAGAAATTCTCTTGCAGTTGACATTCTCTAATGGAACATATGCTGAAAGTGAGCTCAATATGATGACACATTGTTTGGAGGGAGATCTGCAATGGATAGGTATGTGTCTAACAGGCACCCAGGAAACATTTATATGAGATGGGCTTAAACAAGATTTGTTTCAGATTTAGCTTGAACTCCAGGTTGCTAAAAGGAGGTATGTTGAACTGTGAAGCAGCTAACATGTCTTGGACTGACGGAGATGAGATAAGAAAACCTCCCAGGTATGGAAGAATATGAATGCCCTGAAGTCTGCAAAACGGTAAGACTGAGGCCAAACTCTGAAAAAAGCACTTGTAACAATGGAAATACCAAAATGCAGAGATTTTAATTGAATGTGCAATCACAAGTCAGGGAATCTTAGGAAATTCCTGCTCTTTTTGTGCCTTTGGATGAGCAAGTAGACATCCTTTAAATCCAAGGCTACTAGAACAGCATTGGGTAACAAAAAAGAAAAAAAAAGTCAGTAAAGTGAGAATCTTGGATTTTTTAACTTTTAGCCTTGAATGGTGTAAAATCAGTCTCTGTGTACCTTTCTTTCTCAAAACTAGAAACAATCTGGAATAAAAAAAAAATCTCTACCTCTTTGGAAGGGAGGCACTAACTGTGTTAGAGCCTGAGACAGTAGTTCTGAGATACCTTGAAGAAACAGATGAACTTTATGTTTTGGTGGATGAGGAATCCCTGATTGAGATGAAAGGGGTGCCCACTAATCTTTAACATCATTGGGGAATTTTGATAATCTTACCCATGCATTTCTATGTATTACAGTACCAGAAGAAGGAGTTGTTGGCACAGCATCTACTGCATTATAAATTTACATATTGGTGTGCTTAATGATGAGAGAAGCAGAGTTTAACATTTCTAACAGAGATGATTAAGTATCAGAGTTAGGAAGTCAAGTTAATTTTTATTGCATTTTAAAAAAAAATAGATAAAAAGATACTTAGGCAAGTGAGTCTGGCAATTAATAGCTCTAAAAACCAGAGCTGAGAATGCACCTTATTTCTAAATCTATCAAAGGAATGACCATCCTTGTCATGTAAGACATGGTTAGAAATAGAAAAGGTCTTAGCATTTCTGTTACTATCTATAGAAATAATAGAAAAATCTGCCACTGTGTTTCTGTAAAACAATTTATATGAATGAGGCATCCTGTAAAATCTGTAGTGTGTCTGAGGTCTAGGGAGAATGGAAATCAACGTAAACAGAAGCAGAAGCAAATGTATAACCCAAGACTGCTAAAACTGGGGGAATGATACTGGTTTAGTGGAATCCATACCAAATAATTCATCATATTTCTTCTGACATTCTTATGATTTCCATACCTACTCCATAAACTATGTAGAGTGAATGAAAGCCAAATGTCAGGACATGGTAAACTGCTGATACCCTAACAAAAAAAAAAAAAAAAAAAAAAACAAGAGGAATGGACATCCTTGAAGTGAATATGAATATAACACAAACATTTACACTTCCTGATTAACATAAGCAAATTTAATTTATTTAATTCAAAGGAGCACTCCTCATTGAGGACACTTAGTTGCCCAGTTTTAGGTTCATAGGTAAGTATTAGGCTAGCTGCTTTTGTGGGCCACATTAAGCCTAGCCAATTTTCCTTTCAGAGATAAGAATCAAACCCTGTACTGTGTATCTGTGAGGTAAACACTTTAACCATTATAACAGCCTCTGAACCACTTAGATGAATACATCAGCCACAATCATAATGCTGAGCTAAGAAGTTTGCTTGAGAATATTATAGATAAGAACATTCTGTGTCTTTTTATTCCCTGATTTCTTGGATATCAGTACATACCCTTACGCTAAGAGGGACAAGTGAGAAAGGTAGAAGCTCAAAGCTTTGTCGACTGGCTGGACAGTTTTTTTTCTTAGCAGGATACATTCCATATATTTATGGCTAGTGAGAATGTTATCTAATAAAAGGCATGATTTTATTATACTCCTTCCAAAATTATGTCTGATGTGTGATACATAGAAGACACTTAAGCTGCAAAACATGTAATTTATATTTTATGTGAAATGTATGACAAGCTCTTTGTTTATATTCATATTCTGTGTTGTACTTTATGCAATTAATACATCTCATCTAGAATACTTCAAAATGTATACTTGGCTGCAATTACTCATGTGCTTTTAGCTTATGGCTCAACTACTCGTCAGTTCCTCAAAATAGCAAGTGCCCCAATCCTATGAGTGGAACCCTAGTAAATTACATAGCCATCTCACAATCAGATACTAGTAACCTGCATAGCCATCCAAGAACCCTAAATCTAACCAGAAAGCACCAATCATTTCCCTAGCCATCACCTGAATCTTTGCTCTTTAATCCTAACTCTGAAATTCTTTCTCACTCCATACATCTAAATCCTCTGTCACTTCCTAACCGCACACTTACACTCCATTCAGTAAACATTAATCCCCCTCCTCATCACTGTATAAAAACCTTACATTGACAATTCAGCTCTGTTCGACTCCTTCCCCTCAGCTGTTGCATTTATCTTACTAAAATTCGAATATCAGTTCATGTGGCAGTTTCACTCATTTCACACAGCTGCAGCAGATTGCCCAAAGACATACTCAGTTTTAAGAGAGAGCAACAACCAGAACAAGCTGCAAGAAATTTGGAGTAACTGAGACACAAGCAGTTGTGGAAAATTCAGTGAAATTAACATTTTTATCAAAATCATTTTATTAGTAATTGGAGTCTCTTAAGAGTAAACACTTAAGCTACAAACTGCCTCCTCAACAACTGAAAACTAGATGTGCCAAAACCACCTCTCTCTCAATGCAAATAAATCAAAGATTCTACTATTCCCTCCCACAAAGACCCTCTCCTATTATAAAAACAACTTCAAAGTCTATAGTCAAACCAACTCACCTATAGAAGTGATCCCCTCTGCCAAACTACTTGGCATTACTGTAGATGAACACCTCAAGTTTGATATTCATATCCAACAAAATATTAAGAAAACCCACCAAAACTATGTATGCCGTATAGGAATAATCACTTTCTCTCCAACTCTACCAGGCAAACTCTGGCCTCGACTTATCTTCTTCCTTCCTTATTATACGGAGCCCCTCTCCTAATGAACCTGCCCTCCTCTATCACCTCTAAACTAGAAAACTGCTACAATAAAATTTCTAAATTTGCCTCTAAAATTAAAAAGTACCACGCATCACTGCCTAACCCTGCAATCCCTGAATTGGCTTGAACTCCCAAACTACTTAGTCTATCTCCAATTCACTAATTCACATAGACTCATATTTCACCCAACAAAATGTCCTGCTCTAACTAACATCCTTCTCCCTTATACACCCAAAAGAGCTCTCTGATCTGAAAATCAGAACTTAACTGCTATCCATAAACCTAAGCGCCCTGCTGACCAACTTCTCCTATCTTTCTTACTAGGCAAAAAATGGAATTCCATTCCCTCCACACTAAGAACCATACCAAACTCAGAAAATGTCAAAACCCAACTATTCAAACACCTGTCCACTGAATGGAAATGTACCTGCCTTCACCCAACCTAATCAATGGGGGTTCCCTTTCTGGTTCCCAAGCTCTACAACTTTCATAGTTATATTCCTAGGAGCCTATCTTAGCTCTCGACAATTTCTATAGCTTCTCTATAAGCTCTCAGCAACTCCTACAGCTACCCTCACACAGCCCAACCTTGTAAATATTGTAAATAGCATTCTACTGTTGATGTGTGTATGTAAAGCATATTTACATTTTCTTAAAAGTTTGTATGTAAACTGTTTCCACACCTAACACATATCTGTTTTCCTCAAATGGAACTGTATGATCCCCACCTTCAAGCTTAATGAATTTGTTAACTATGCATGATACTGAATGCATTTATGAGTAACTATTCTATATAATATTATCTTTAATATTAACTATCAGTTGTATCTAAATTGTATAATGCATCTTGGAGCTTTTCTCGCTGGGTCTCCACTGAAAATGGGTCAATTTGGCCCAGTGGACTTCCCCAGTAATCAAACTGCAAATAAATAAACAAAAGAAGATGGAATTCACAGAGTTGTTCAAGAAAAAAATGTGACCCAGTGGTCCCTGAACCGTTGCATTTATCTTGAGCATAACTGTCAACTACGAAATATAAATTATTTCATTGTTGATAGGTCAGATAGATATTCATAAGTGATTAGACTGTGACATTTATTGGAAGTTTTCAAAATTAATAATTGTTTCAATGAATCACTCATTACATTATTATAACATCTAGAAGCTTTTATGACAATTAATATTCCACATTATGTTGAAATTATAGGTGTTTAAAAAAACACAACAAGTATTAATTGTTAGCATCTTGCTGGCAGCACTCTCATACCAGGCATAGATTAGCAAGCGACTGTCATTCTCTTTGAAACTACTGACCTTAGAGAATGCATTTAATCTCTCTCTTTATCTATTATAAAGATATATATATATATATATATATATATATATATATATATATATATGTAAGGAAAAAGCCAACAGAAGAAGAAAAAAATATATATACACATATATATATATATATATATATATATATATATATATATATATATATATATGTGTGTGTGTGTGTGTGTGTGTGTGTGTGTGTGTATGTATATATAAATATATACAAGGACAGATAGATATGAACGTTATAGTGATGTCTATTTTGTTATTTTGTTGTCTCTATAAATAACTTGTTACATTCAGTCGCTACTAATTTTCAAAGCATATTTTGTTATTTTGTGTGTCTTTTCTCTTGAAATGCTCACTATCATGTAACACACACACACACACACACACACACACACATATATATATATATATATATATATATATATATATATATATATATATATATATATATATATTCTGTGTCAAGAAACATAGGCTTCATAAATTTGCATTATTCATCACTGCCTATTACTAATCAGATAGAGTATGTTCAAGTATTAAACCACACTTTCTTCAGGACCTCACCGATCATGTTATAAGGACTAATTCCTATATGCAGGCTGCAATACTTCCAGTGAAAAATGAACATTACAAGTGAATGTTAACCGATTTCCTAGGAAGTTCTGTGTCTTTGATCTCCAGATAAGTGGCAGCGAAGCGTTTCCTTAAATGAAGCTGAACTGATATCTTGGAAACCAGTTGATGAATGCACACTCATACTGATGAAGTTCGAAGCAGCCTGGCTATAAATCAAACTGCAAAAATGAATTGGATTGGATTGAATAATGAGTATTGATAGGTGGAAACTACCATTGAGTGTTTTTAGCAGATTTTGTCGTGGAACTGTCAAATTGTGTTTCTTTTGCATTTTACAGTGTCAAAGCTGGAATGATAACACAGCTAATAACTAGAAGTTTTACACAAGAATGCTTTGCAGTGCATGTAAAGATTTACTTTCAGAAAAACACAGTTTAAAAGGATATCTTCTAGCAATAATACTGTGTAATATAAAACCAGCTTGAAAAAATAAAATGCTTTTTATGAGTGGGAAGTTGACATTACTGAACAAAGCCATTGATTAAGCTACTGGAAGCATTTTTTTCTATACAATATTTAATATTCAGTATTCACTGTATACTCAGAAAAATAATTCTTCTGTAACATCTTACAGCTATGAAACTTCTTGACGAAATCTATATTTTTTTCTGAAGGAAAACCTAACACTCCCAAAGAAGCCTTCCAGCCTAAAAACAAACAAAACCAATTAAGTTCCTAACTTTCTCAAACATTACATCTTTCCTGCTTGATTAAACAGAATGATGTACAATAACAGAACACATAAAAAAACTTTAATAATTAGTAAATGCGTTACTCCTACTCTAGAGAAAAACTGTCCCACTGAAATAATTTGCTAATATATGGCATTTTTTGTTTGTTTATTTAGATTTTCATTTGAACAATACAGTTGTGCACCAAAGACAACTATTGCCTTACAGATGTCGAGCCTGCATGCTTTCCCTGTGTCTACTTGTGTTTTGGTTGTTACTCTGGTTTTACACACATCCCAAAAGCACAATGCTATTCAAACCTATAGACCTTCATAAATTGCTGTAGGTTTGAGTGCCGTGTGTGAGAATGTATTTTTACATGTCAGTGTGCAGGGCACACACACACACATCTGTACATGTCTATGCTTTTGTAGTTCTTAGTATTCAGCTCCTGCATAATGGTTTCTGCTCATCATGGCTCTGCAATAGCCAATATTTAGATTAAGGCATCTGGAAGAAAGACATTTGTCTGTAGACATATATTTGTTGTCTTAAGGACCTTCAGTACACTGGATGGGTAGTATAAGGCAGCATGATTAGCACTCTGTCCTAAAATAGTATTGCCCTGTTATTGTCACATGTCCCTCATTGACAGAAAGAAGAAAGGCCTTAACCCATAATCTCATGCCAGTCTTGTTATTTTTTCTTTCAAGAAGAGAGTAGAATTCCATAATGTATACCCAAACCTGTTTAAGTTTAAATTGTGTGAAATGGAAATCAGTTATTTAAACGAATGTATTAAGCAAGAGTTAGTACCACAGGGACTGAGGGTTTTTAAGTTTGCTTATGGAATTTATTATGATAATGTGACTGTAAAGAATTTTTCTGAAATGTTTGATAAGTGGGGATTGGAATTGTTGGCTAAAACTGTTGCTGTCTATGAGTCTATGATTATTGGACTAAAGGAAGAAGTGAATATATTGAATGAAAACATCAATACTGATTTACTGTTTTCCCAGTATGAAAACTTGTATTATAAGATTATTAGTAGGGTGGACCAAAAATGTGATAATATATTTAAGAAAAAAGTTAAAAAGATGGAAAAGGATAATAAACAATACAAGCAAGGTAGGGTTTATCCAACTGATAAACTAGTTTTTTATATGTAGCAGCAGGATGAGCATAGTTCTGGAGGGGTAGAAAATAGGCTTAGAGCTAGCCTTAACATGGAGGTTGAAATGGATGATATCAACCATGGTGACAATTACTTTGAGTGTCTGGATGACATTCAGGATTTTCCCAAGCCCCGTCGCTCGGAAAGCATAGCCAAAAGCAGACAAGGGACAAACAAGACATACAGCAGGGTTGTGAAGCAGAATCAGACTTACAACCAATGGTAGATAGTACAGAACAGATTCAGAGTGTTGACAATATCAAGTATAGTCTGGATAGTTTTAACATATATAATTATTCCAACTTTCCTATCACTAAGGACTTATTTTAATAATTCTAATGTGTCATATATATTTGAAAAATGGTAATTGTCGTTCCAGTAAATTGGTATATCTTGCTAAATGTAATTCCTGTTCTTCATTTTACGTTGGAAAGACAGAAAGGATGTTGAAGAACAGGATATATGAGCACTTATATGACATGAAATGTGGAAAAAATACTAATGCATTATACAAACATAGTGGTTTGTGTAGAAATTTTACTGGTTTTAAGTTTGGCATTTTGGACTTTGTCACAGTGGATGTGAGGGGGGGTGATTGGCAAAATAGGTTGCACAAGAAGGAATTGATGTGGCAACTTAGATTAGCTGCTGACCACCCCCCGGGTATTAATGAACATCTTTCAATTATGCCTGTTTTGAAAGAGAAGGCAGAGATAGTATAACACACTGGCTGATCAGTCAGTGAAGTAATTTTTAAATATATAGAAAAGTTGTTTTTAAAATGTTGAAATAGTTCAAATATGTAGCATCTGCACTTCTGCATTTTTGCATTATAACTCTTCTTAAAAACGTGATACTTTTATATATATTTTTATATGTATATTGTAACAGTATACATTTTTTAATATTGGATTAATTATTTAATTTCCATTCATTATTCATGAGATTAGGCATGTTTAAAATATGATTTGTTAACTTTCTAAGCCAATGAATTTAAACTGGGTGCTATTTAAGTCTGAAAGTTTATATATTAATTGTTCTGATGAAGTCATACTGTTTGATGAAAGCGCTTAACTAACTTGTGTATTTTGTATTAATAAATCGTATCTGTGGACTCGCAATGTTGTGCTACTATTTGTTACTTGGTATACCCAACAATTGCCTTGTGAATTTTTATTTATAATTTATCCACTGCTCGCAAAGTTTACACACCCATGCATTCCAAGCATCTTGATGGAATTCATCACCAGTTGTTAACTTTGTACATGTTCTACATTTTGACTGAGTGGTACAAGTCAGTTTAGTTTGTTAAAAGCCAAATAACTTCCGCAAATAATACAAACAATATTTTTGCACACCCCTGCTAATTATTTTACCAACTCTAAGATATCACTACAGTAAGAAAAAGATTCCACATTGTACCTTGATCTCAGTCAGACCAGTCAGAGGAACTAGATTGTCGAAGAAGTGGTCTTGGCCCTATGGGTTTTGACAATCTGGTTCTTCAATGAAATGCAACAGACCCAATGTTTATAGAAATAATGGTTGTTGTTGAAATTAGGTGTGGAAGTGTGCTGAATGAAGAATGTAAGTTTTCTTCTTAATATGGGAAGTTATTGAATATTGTTTGTGATGGTCCTTCAGCTTATAACTTCTATGTGAAGATGAAAGCAGGGTATTCAGTCTAAAGAAAGTAAAGCTGGGTTGGTGTTTATCTGAGTATTGCAGTACAAGACAGGTAGGGAGAAAAGAGATATGTGATCAATCTTTCATTCAGATATAGTTCAGGAACCATCAGCTACATTTGTGAGAATAAACACAACAAACCACTATTTTTCACTTGATTTTTACAGATCATTAGAGAGTAGGAGGTATGATATGTCTCTTGTTTACATTGTAGGTAATTATAATGTTGAAATACATTTTGCTTAGTGACCATAAAATACTGTTAGCTGAATTTCAGTTAAGAATGCAATAAACGTTAAGCATTTTTTATGTTGGATCTAGATCTCCTGGATATTTGTTACTTCCTCCACATATATGAAAGAGAATGCACTTTCCATGTTCTTAGTAGACTCAGCTCCAACAGAATGAATTATTGTTTGGTGTCTGAGGATAGTGTAAATCAGATAGTTGTATGAGATCATCCAAACACTTCTCTTACAGTCCATACAGCTGTAACATGTACTATTGATTGTTAGGGTAGTCTGGATAAAAGGAATCTGTGGAGGGCAGATCTCTTGCAGGATGCTAAATAAGCTGAGTATAGTAGACTACAGTCTGATAGCAATATGCCATTTTTTGTTGAGTCAGAATCCTTTAAGTGTGAGTGTCAAGATGTGTGTTTAGGTGAAGCTTCAGTGTATCTGGATATTTAGCAGTATCTTAACATTGCCAAGAATGACATCACAACACAAAAAATAATCTATCTGACTTCAGTTATTGAAAAAACACACTTCTGGATTAAAAAATCCGATCGAAGTCTCCACAAAAAACAAATGAAGCAGCACAAACTGGAAAGATAGAATAATTTCTTTACTGGATTCTGGATTCTGGTACCTCCCTTCTGTCACATGGGATATGTTTGTAGTAAGACAAAGTAGTATAATACACACACACATCAATCATATTAATTAAACAATTAATCAAGAAATATACAAAAACATATAAATATATATATATATATATATATATATATATATATATATATATATATATATATATATTATTATTATTATTATTATATAAATACCATTGGGAAATAGTGTTCCATAATTCACAATGGAACACTATTTCCCAATGGTATGAATTTAGAGGTCTGATATATGTTATATAATAATAATATATATATATATATATATATATATACATATATTTATATGATTTTGTATATTTCTTTAAGAAGTGATTCATTTTTGATTGATTAATTGTTTAATTAATATGATTGATGGCAAGACATTATTCCATGTGAAGGCTAAGGCCGAGGTACAGAAAGTAGTAAAAAATTAATCTATCTGACTTCAGTTATTGACTTAGCTATTGATGTCAATATTAGAGAATTCATATGCATCTGACTGTGAAGAGAAGAACAACAATCCTGGCTGCGTTACTACTGATTGCTTGCCCATCTGTCTTTATGGTTTCTGTATATTGGTCAGGACCTTTTTACTCCCCAGTAGTTGCTCTTGAGGTAATTTCAGTCTCCTCGAGTTACATATATAGCAAATTAAGATGAAAACTATATATAAAAGTAACATTGTTCAATGCTAAAAGCCCAAACAAAAAGTTGCATTTTACAGGCATTTATAACAATTGAACATATTGATATCTATGTAGTTACTGAAATATGGTTTTGGAGCAGAGATGGCAACCACACAGTGCAGAGTTTCAATGCCTATCAGTCTTTTAGACTCATTGCAGAAAAATGATAGTGTTACTGGAGGGAGGACCTGGCTGCCTATGTTCATAAGAAGGCTTCTCACCTCCAGACTATAATAGGATATGCAAGAGGTCCATCAGAGTGAGATCCAGGGATGCCCTGTATGCCAGACATAAACTGGCCTCAAACAGGCTGTAGGAGATAGAGTATAGGGATAGGGCTTTGAGGCAGTCCACATAGGATATACTGTTCATAACCTGTATTATTTTTGTAACATCTCAGTTGTTGCATGTGCCTGGTCAGCTACATACTGAAGTGGGCCTAATACTCAAAGATGGGCCTGTAGAAGGCTGAATGCAGTGGAACTATGACTTCCGTAAGCCATGGCAATGATTTTGAATCTCTCTATGTCCTTTTCCCTGTAAACAGAACTTTGTAGCATATCAATGCCAACTAATGTACCCTCTCAATGTTACTTGCAGGCCATGAGGTATATCTAAACAAACTGAAATCCCAATCTATTGAGTCTAACACAATTTTCTTGTGACACTTTAAGTATCCTCTGTTAAGTGGGAAAACTACACTACCTCAAATAAACTTGCACAAAAAATTATTGGACTTCATTAATGCTAGCTCCTTAGACCAACTGATTGAAGTTGCATCCTTGTATTCAAAAATATTGTACTTGATCCTTCCCAGTACTGCCACCTGATGCTCAACACCTACAGTTATCTCACTATTGGCCAGATCTGACCACAATTTGGTAACACTCACTATGAGGGTAACATCTGACTAACCATAAAAACCTCCTGTCTTTAGAAACTGTAAGGCATACCTATTCACTAACTGAGGACTTGATGAAATTTAAACACACTCCTAATCTTGATGATCCCATCTTGCAGACTAGTTTATTTATTTTTAATGTCTATGCATACCTCACAGCATGCATTGCATCTGTCCCAATAAGATATGAATACAGTTGCAAACCCTATAATGGAACCTTAGTATAAACAAACTATATTTATTTATTTATTTATTTTATTATTGATTTATTTATTGCATTTGTTTACTGGGATGATCCACTGGGCCTAGGTGAGCCCATTTGCAGTGGAAACCCGAGGAAAAAAGCTCCAACGTAATATGCTAGTACATACAAGAAAAATAACATGCCTTATAGAGTAGAGTAAAACACTGAAGTTGACACTAATACAAAGTTTATACAGCCACACTACATTAGAAATAGTATAATCCCAATAGTTCAATGTTATATACATATTTAACAAGAGGAAGAAACTCACAGTTCATAAAGGCAAACTTAATATCTCATGAACTAGCATTGAATTGAAAAGTCAATAAAGAGCTCAGAAACACAATCACATCCTCAAAAGGTAAGTACAAATTGAGAATTGCTACCTCTGCTAAAGATGAAGACAAGGCCTTCTTCAGCTACATCAGAAATCTTGATGTAATGCCCACCAATGTTTAGAGCTTAATACATAACAACATTAACTCCCCCCTGAGAATATAGTCAGGATCTTGGCAAACAAATTTCACTCTAACTTTAGTCCTTATCTCACCCTAACCTTAACAGTCTTATTAGCACACCCAAAGTACCCACTCTGATCACCTCTGAGCAATTCCTGAATGCTATCTCTAAGGCAAAAATCAACTGCAAAATGGGGCATGATAAGGTGCCAAGATGCCTTCATGTCAGCACTAGACATTGTCTAGTAGACTTGGTACTAAGCATATTCAATTTAATTCTCTCCACTGCATCTGTGCTAGATGAAAAAAGAGTGATATCCATACCACTCCTCAAGCATTGGGGATCCAAAATTGATCCAGAAAACTATAGTGCAATAAGGCTCACCAACCTTATCTGCAAAGCAATGGAATGCATCATTATGGAACTTATTAACAAGGACATAGGAAGTCTACAAGCCTTGGACCCAAGCCAGTTTATGTTGCTAATGAAAAATTCTGTCTCATGAACCTGGTGGACTTCTTTGTAGCTATCATTGATGCATTAGATTTGGGCAAATTGGTTCACACTGCCTACCTGGACCTGGACCAGTGGCTTTGATATCATCCCACATTCTGGCATTATTGATAAGATAATTATACTAAATGTATCCCCCTGCATTACCTACTTACAGAACCCAATCTATTACTATGTGTGAGGCACACTAACTTTGAAAGGTGTAGTTACCAGTGATATTCCATGGAGCTTCAAGGTTTCCCAGTGGTGGGTGAGAATGTTTTTCTATCTTTATCCTCTTCTTTAAGAACTGGTAGTAGTATTACACATTTGTCTAATGCTAGTAGAGAAGAGACTTTATGAAAAATATATGCTTTAGAATCCACTGTTCAAAGATATAAGAAATTACAGTGGCAGAGATTGAGTTTTACAGCATATATTGAAATGGACATTATATCAAGGGGATTAAGAGTGACAAAGATGCCTGCTTATGGCAATACATATCCAGAATTGCTGAGAAATGCCAAGAACTCAATTTACATCTCAGTACCATCTATATGATTTTAATGAATGATTTTTAAGTGTGGAAAGTGAACTTGCCTCTGAAGTTTATAAAATGGAAGATAATATTATGAACTCCAATTATTTTAATAGTGTGATTATTGACTTTTAAAATATGCTTGATTGACGTAAGAATTTTGAAGATATCCTTATTGCATTTAAAATGAAAGTTCATTAGGGACTTAAATGACTTTAAAAATGGGCATGTTCTTATCTGGCCCAGAACATAAGGACAATCATTTCATGTTCCCAATAAAGGATTAAGGCTTGATTCTGAGACTACAAATCCCAACAATCTACCTTTCCTCACTAATACAATTAATATGGTAGAATGAACAGTCAATAACAGCACAGTAGTGCATACAGGAGAGGGAGTGAACATGTTAGATCCTTTACCAGATGGTGATGATGTCACTCGAGGTGCAAGTAGCGTCCATATGTAAGACAAAACATCTACTACTTCTCCAACCAGGACAGATTTGAATTTGAAAAGTGTTAATCAGTCTGAAGTGAATGGGATACTGTTAAATGATAATACAGCCATTAACTCTGTAAATAATATTTTTTTAGAAAAGAAGAAGATTCACCTGCAGCTTCCAGTTCAAATACATCAACCAGTATGTTCCAAAAGCAGAGAATGAAGTTGAAGATGAGAACTGAGCCAGGAAGCTACCACATCAACCCAGATGGGACCGATGACATTTCTAATGGTAGGACTAGCCACTCGCAGCCAAAAAAAAAACAGTTATAGATGGCCATGCCATTGTTAATTTGTCTAATGCTGTGTTTAGTACAAATGAACTTAAATTATTATATAAAGGTCTAGATTTTTTTTCCATCAGTAGATGGTACTTTAAATGACTGTTTAACAAAGTTATGTTTTAGATCTAAAAATTATGTTTAAAAACAATGCGTCATATCATAATACAATGCAATACAATAAATGAACTAGCACTTTTGTGCCCAATAGTTCGACAGAATGATTTTTTTAAATGTATGAGAACGATTTGTATGATTTATTTCTTAACAACAAATATCCTAAATATTATAATTTAAAGGAAGAAGAAAGGAAAGCATTGATCAGTTTATGTTCTAGAGATTATATTATTAAGCAAGCAGATAAGGGGGGTAGACTTGAGATAATGGATAAAGAAAAGCATAATAGTCTGGTGTTGCAACTTTTAATGGATAGCCATACTTTTAAAAACATTAAATTAATAAAGATGATATAAATAAAGTATGATATAAAGAAAAATTGTTCTTATATGATTGTTTTGTGGAGTTAACCATCCCTGCTGATCTGTATAAATATCTTTATGTTGGCCATCCAGTATGTCCCATAATTTATAGTCTTCCAAAGATTCTTAAAAATCTACACCCCCCCCCCCGATGAGACCAGTTGTCTCAGAAGGGCATTGGGTGAGGACAGCTATATCTAAATATATTGAACAACAGTTTAAACCCTTACTGAAATATAGCAGCAGTTATATAAAAAGATACTAGGAACTTTCTTATTGCTATGAAGGAATTCTAAGAAACAAGGTTATGTAATAATGTGCTTCTTGTGATGATGGATATAAAATCTATCTTTACTGTTATTCCTAATGATGTAGGAGTACAATATATAAGAGTTTTCATCAAGCATAGTGGATACTCAATGGGCAAAACGTCTTTAATTTGTCTCATGTTAGAAATAGTCTTAAAGAACAATGTGTTTTCTTTTAATGATGCTCTCTACCAACAAATACTAGTGGTAGCAATGGGCACCACAGTGGTTAAAAGTTATGCGAACCCTGTACTAACTAGATGGAGGAGATGTATATTTATGATACAAGTTCATGCATAATTACTTTTAAAATGATCATTTGATGTTTTATAAACATTTTGTTGATGACATCTTCTTCCTCTGGAGAAGTGATGATCTCACCCTACAGATATTTGTTAAATAATTGTGTGGGACTACTGATTTTCTTGACTTTGAGCTGAATTTGTCTAGTAATAAGATTAATTTTCTTGATATTACCTTTTTTGTTGATAATAGGAAAATGAATATGACTATACACAGGAAGGATGTTTAAACAACAAGGTATATGCATATTAGCATACATCCTAGACACGTTTATAGAGGCATTGTGAAGGGTCAGTTGCTATGTGCAAGTAGACTTAACACTTTGGATCAAGGTTTTAAAACAGAGGTGAGTCATATGGTGCAAGCTTTTCATTTTAGGGGATATTATACTGCAATAATTGATGAAAATATACGCTATGTGGTTTCAGAGAGTGAGGGGATAGCTAGACTATACTTTTATATCAACCAAACTCCTGATAATGATAGAAAATTTAATGACAGAAATTGGTCTCTTGAATATATAACTAAATATAATAGACATAGTGAACAAATTAAGAACATTATAGAAAAGAACTGGGTTATTTTACATTGACATAATGATTTTAAAAGAGTGATAGGAGAAAGACCCAATTTATACATAAAAGAGAGAGAAAAGTTTGAAACAGTTTCTATGCTGCAAAGATACAAGGCCTAAGAAACCTACACATCAGAATCCAAGTAAAATACATACAGTTCCATGCCTCACTTGCATTTACTGCAAGCAAATTAACCTTGACATAGATTTTGTGCAACTATTACTAATGATAAGTTTTTATTTAACACTTTGCAACTTTCCTTTCTTGTACTCGACGGAATAGCTCTTTCTTTTTGCATTCATCTTGTCTGGGGGGGGGGTTAATCGAAGACTTACGAGACCAGAGTGGCAACACAAAATGGCGATGGTTAAGAAGAAACAACAACAGACATTTGTTATCAAATGCGCGTGCTTTACACGCATTGTCTGTACTTTGACCAATCAAAGTACACATGCCAGGGTTTACGGGCCAAGGATCTGAACCATCAATTGTGAGAGATGATTAGCGTTACAGTAAGAATTGTGGAAGATTCTCAGGGAAAGAATCTTATGACTTTCTGCAAAAACAAGAAGCTGGGTGTCCGAATGGTCTGAAAATGGCGAACAGAGTACATCAACCTCAGTCAATGGATGTCAATAATATTATTTTATAATTCAACACGTCTCTCATGTGTTGTTGACAATCTTAACTGGGGCTTATTTTTGGAGTAGGGCTTATATCATGACCACACTGGAAAACCATGCTAGGCTGTATTCTCTGGTTAGGTCTTATTTATGAAGAAATATGGTAGTAGGATGTGTATATATATATATATATATATATATATATATATATATATATATATATATATGGGTCTAGGGCTATTCACTGAAAGCACATTTCACTGAAAACACAATTCACTGAAACACACTTCACTGAAAGTTATATGTGGCCTTTTCCCCACTGTAGTGGGGCCCTGGAGTTAGTGTATATAGTATGGGGGGGCACCGCCCCTGACATGGGGGAGTGAGGCATAACCCCCCACATAATTTGGATATATATTATGTTCAGAAAAGAGTAACTTATTGGAATTGCAAGTATCTAGGTATATAGTTCAAAATATTTAAAATAGGGGGGACTACACCCCCACACCCCCCCTTACTATATATACTAACTCCAGGATCGCACTATAGTGAGAAATTCTCTTTTACAGAATAGACCTGCATGGATGGATGAGCAATCAGAAGTACACAAATAGGTCTGACTGCTCAAGTCCTCAATGATAGGGGTCAAAAACTGGTATAAATTAACCATGTCAATGGGTAACTATGATTTGAGATGTTGTGGCCGGAGTACCTATGGTCATCTGGATTAGCAGCCTAATATTAACATATGAACCTATGAATCTATAATATAGGCACAGATATGTAGATATTTGATGAGCAATTAGAAAGAGTTTATGTTAGATGAAAAATGAGTGGGTTTAAATATGAGATTTACTTGAAGCAGTACAAAAGATTTCACATGAACAGGAATGTTGCAAATGAGGGAGTGAGGCTATACTGAAAGATAGAGCAAACAGAAACTGGGTGGAGGGTGCAAAGATTCAGAAATGTGTCACATATTGGAAAATACAGAGAAGGAAGCAAATTAGAATTTTGCCTTTCTGTCTATCTTGCTTAGTAGAAATAGAGACATTAAAAACAAAATACAACTTTTATCAGATGCTGTAAAGTCAGTGGGACAAATCCCTGTTTGCAAGTATCCATAATTCTTCCCAAGTCTAATAAAAATGTCATCAAGGTACAAACATCTATAGAGATATCTGAGAGAGAGATAGAGCGGGAGAGAGGGAATGCATATGTTAAGCTATGTGTGACAGGTTAAACATACTAATGCTTGCTAGTATTCTACAAAGCAAAGCTAGGTCTGTGCAAGGAACTTCAAGTGCTGATGACCTTCTCACTTTATGCATATGCCTGCATGCTCTCAGGAGGGTGCCAGATCCAGCCACGGCAATATTAGTAGATTTTACTGGAGCCATTGATTCAGTTATGTGAGTAGACAGGGATGCAAAAATCCCTTTTAAAAGGTATTTGGCTTCATTTAGTTTAGATGTGGAAGCAATCACATCCCAAATTAGAAGAGAGATATAGATGTCTTTAGCAAGACAGAGTTGTAAAGTCTGTTCCACAGTTAAATGAAAGGCGCATTCTGTTATAACTAGATGGATAGTGGAGTGCAGTTAAAAGTGTAGGTAAGTGATCCATGTGTGATTCTATATACAAGTTTGTGACCAACTTGAAGCCACTATAGTACATAAATTGTAGGACTACCCATTACTCTTAGTTCTTTTGTTCTTCCTAATTGGGCACTTGTCAATTTAGATTAGACTTTCTTTCCCATGATTTAAGACCTTTTTTCTTCACACTGACTCATCCACAGCTTCCAGTTATAAAGACTGATTTCAATTTTAGGATCCTGTAGTCAGTTGTGATACTTCTCTCATATATAGCTCTCAGTGGAAACATCTAATCTTTCTGAAAAGGGATACGATGGTTGGTTTGATTTGCAGATATGCACAGAGTTTTTCTTAGGACAACTCATTGAATCAAATTACTAAGCTAGAAAGTCCTTCAGATGGACAGTGAGGAACTATTGGCTGAATTTTTATTACGTTTTGAAATATAGAATTTAAGAATATCTTCTACATGCAAGCAATGATTTAGCTTGCTGTATTTAATGTTGCATAGTAATTATATTTTTTAGACAGTTTAGTGTTTGTTGTTGTTGAAACTCGGGTTCATACATATATGCACATTATTTGGTGTGATTCTTCAACTATTTAATACATTTTATGAATGCAAAAAAACTTTATCAAGATTAGTACTGAAATAAAAAACAAACTCTAACATTATTTTAATGGTAAGTCCCTATTGCCAGGTTTAGTAAGTCATTTTTAATAACATTTACCTAATCTACTTTCTTAACCACTAATTCCTCAGAGTAACTTGTCCTTTCCAATCCATTCTACAGTTTCAAGTTTCCCAATCTGCACATGGCTTTATTGTTTAGCTCCAAAATATTTATTCCACTAAGAGGAAACCATGACTTTTCCCCACTCTTTTTTGAAGTTTGCATATATCTCTTCTCTCCTGTATCTTTCTCATCCCTGTCCATATTATCTCCTTAATTGCACACTTCATAATCCAGTGAAATATAGGAGCATAGGTTCACAGGTTCAGAAGTTAATAGCTTAATACTAAGTTATTGATTCGGGGCAATAGCCACAAAATCCCAATATGTGAATACCCACAGGGACAAATACAGTCTCTTGAATGTGTAGTTACTTTGTTGTTTTGTGACAGTATACAAAGTCTCATAAGACTGGACTCTTTGAGGCTCTGTATACTACACAGTGGCCTCTCAAGAGCTTTTAAGAAATAGAAAAGAGTGAATGTTTTAAGATAATCAGTGTAGCTCAGAAATGTCATATTCTTGATTGTTTTGGTAAAAGAATGCTGCAACATCTCAAGCTGAATCCTATGCTTAACAATTACGTAACAAAGGGGAGTTATACTCTTCAACAAGCCTGATGAGAGTGAAGTAGAGAGGGGCAATAACATCTGTGGACCTTGAAGATATACCCATGGAGATTACTCTGGACCTGGCAAAGACCTTCAGTTCTGTTCCACCCAGTAAATCTTTTTTAATAAAATTCTGATACTCTACTTTCTCAGCTGTTAAATCTCCAGAGTGACTTATCCTTTCCAATCCACTTAGTGTTTACATGGTGGTCATAGGATAGCTCCTTATCAATGAAAGTACCCAGGTCACTGACAAATGAGTCAACTTTCAAAGGGATATCACTTATGTGGTAGGTGAATGAGTTCCTTGCTTTATCAAAGACACAATGCTTCATTGCTTGGTATTTAGTTTAATGACATGGTACAGGCATTATTTGCTGGTGCATGTTAGGCCATCCTGGAGAATCTGGAAGTCAGATGAGAAATTTATGACCACTCCAAGGTGAAGTCATCAATAGACTTAGTCAGCCAAAAGCATTTGGACTCAGCTTTCAGATAAGAGAAATAAATTTCAAAGAATAGTCTTAGAAATGATTCTTGGGGGACACCGCTGGTAACTACTCTTTTCAATGAAAGTGTGCCATCAATACTAATACATTGGGTTTTCTTGATGAGCCAGTTTGCTATTCAGTGGTAACACACAAGTTTACTTTAAATTTGATGAGCTTATTGATAATGCCAGAAAGTGGAATAGAAATAAAGGCCTTTGCCAGGTCCAGGCAGGCAGTGTAAAACTAAGTTTATGAAGCAGGAAACAATATCTGCTCTTAGCAAACCCACATTGGCTTGCACCAGGGCTACCAGTCGAGATCATCTATACCCTCTCACATACATCGAAACACACACACACACACGTACGCATGCATGCATGCACACACACACACACACACACACACACACACACACACACACACACACACACACACACACACACATACCAGTTATAGTCACTTGTATGACTGTGACAGTAGGCCTCAGATGTTTAATTGCAATCAAGTGAATGAACACATAAGTGACAGCCACTCAGGAATTTATTTATCAGATTATCAGAATATACAGAGTATGTCCACTGCAACCAAATACTGCTCAAGAATCTAGGCAAAATCTAAAAAGATAATGAGGGACAATGGAACAAAATAAAGGGCAGATTTTTTTTGTATACTTAAAAAGTTCTAAAGCAACAGGCGATTACATTAGCATGCCTTTTCTGAAGACCATTAAGTCTGAAATTCAAATGCTTGTCCTTACTTTTGTAACTGAAATTCCCTCTGATTTACCAGTAAAACTAGAAATTATGCAAGAAAACAATCCAAAATATGAGGCAAATTTAGAGACAGTTAACACCTACTATACCCCATTCCCCCAATACCTCTCAACTTCTTTGCTCAAGAATTCTGAACAAAGCCAGCAATAATGTAGAGATAGAGAGGCTGTAACTAAATCTTAATTCACTTAAAAAGTTATCAATACAAGAGGTTTTCCATCAACATACATTTTCAGGACAGTACAAAGTATGAAACTCTCTGCCTGGCTTTTCAAACTGAACATAATTCTTAAGTGATCTGCCAGAAAAAGCATACATTTTTCAAGGAATAGAGCAAAATAATGTGTAAAACAAGTAACAGTTGACAGATATGCACCCCACACACAAATAACTAATAAACATATCTTCTTACCTGATGATTTACTGTATGTAAAACAGTTTTAGAGGAAAAATCAAGGAATTTCTCTATAGTAATCAAATATTTCCTATGCAAAGCTATAAACTCCACTGTTATTTATATTAAATTAGAAAACAAATGTAAATGTTTAAGCTGGCAATCATTATTACCAGCAGAGTATTCCAGCATCTTGTCCTCCATGCATTACAGCTAATGAACCCTCAGCTATAATACTTTTTTTTTGTTTTGTTTTGTTTTAGATGAGTGCATGTGATGTTTACTGCTTGTGAATAACTGATTTCCCTTAAGCTATTTCTTCCATTCTCCTGTCAATCTGAAGATACTACCTATTTTACTAACATTAATATGAGCTGATTTTGAGTTTCGTGGCTGAAAGATTACAGCTGTTGTGAGCTTCTTGTGTTGTTCATGAGTTAATATTTTAAATAAAAAACAAAATAATAAAAGTACGGCAGCTTCAGTCTAGGAGCCAGTATAACAAGCTACTCCCACAAGCAACATTCTTAGACTCCATGGAGCTAGTGTTTTTGGCATTGGAGTGAGCAATTATGACTTTGCTCAGAAATTATCAGACAGGATGGCATTGTCATTCTAATTTGTTGTGTAAACTTATGGTGTATGGACAAGTAAAGTTTGAGCTACATTTGTCAGCCAATATGCTGTCTGTGTCCTCAGGTGAAGAGTATGTGTTGCAGTTATGTAACAGCTCCATGCAACACTGACATTTCTTCTAAGGTTTCTGACATAGCTGAACACGGTTTTGTGCTTGTCCTTTGCATGTGTAGCAATTTTTAGGTCACATTTACTTTTAGAAGATTTCGTTTTGCCTCTGAGATTGATATTTTTCATTACTCCTCTAAATTATTGTTAAGTTTACACATACAGGGTTAAATATTCTCCTTCTTGTTGTATAGTTGGTTTATTCTGGGGTTACACTGCTGAGGCTTATTCCTGAACTTGGCATTATATTTGTGAATTATGGGGACCAATACCTCAATGCATGCTTAAAAATAATCTACAACTGTGACAGCCTGCCTGATGGTGTCATTGAAATGAAGATGGAGCTAAAATTTTATGAGATAATCAGTTAGTGTAGGCTTGCCATATAGTAGTTGTTAAAGACAAAAGCTTTTTAGCTGATCCATTTTTTCCGTAAGAGTGAATGTCACTGAACTGTAATCAGATTTGATCAGTGATATGTTAACTGAAGGTGGTGCGCATAAGGAGTTATATTGTTGGGGACCAGCTCTGCTATTTTAATACACCTAGTTGGAACTAGAGCAAGTTGGTCAAAGAAGCAGGCATTAATGAAGACCAGAAATCTTTGCCTATATATATTAGTGGTGGTGTAGGTTTGCCAATTAATGGACAGACAGATGAAGTCACCCAGAAAAATAGCACTGAGTTTGATATGGCTGCAGGTGATAAAGAAGCGTGCTAGTAGTTTTTCAGTGATTTGGTACAGTGTTTTATTAACTTTGAAAAGGATATGGAGGAATTCAAGTTTACTGTCCTGCTTTGAGTCTGTAAGTGGGTTTACTTATTTTTAAGACAGACATGTTCCCTCCAACAGTACTGTCATTTTCAGTGTTGAGCCCAAAACTGTCATAGGCATTGAAATCCTCAACTGTGGGAATGCTACTACAATTCTGAAACCATGTTTTAGTAAGTATACAAATATCTATATTTTAAGAGTTAAGAATGCCTGGGAGGAGAGATGTTTCCTGTTAAATTTGATAGCATTGAGCAGCACTAAATTTATGTAGCCTTGATTTTGTCTGGATATCTAGAAAATCTGAGGAGACCGACTTTGCCTAAGAAATGTACTATGAAGAGAAAAGAAAGTCCTGGTCAATATACAGAAGATATGAGGAGAAAGGCAAAGGCCATCCCTAACAAAGCAGTTAGGGCTGTTAATCATCTCCTCCCAGTCTAGTATATATAAAGAAATGACATCAATTGTCTTTTGGTGATAGTAGGATACCACTCAAGGATAGTTTCACAATATATTCTGATACATATTCATAGAGTTACATTATGCCCCTCTGCTTATAGTTGAGAGGGTGTGTGTTACTCTCCTACGTGCACAATGGCCAGCTCATATGTGCACTTAGGATGAAGAAACTTGAGGGCATTAGTGACAATGCAGATCCTGGTATCTGAGATGCAGCTGTCATCCTCACCTTTCTCAGCCTTATAAATGGTGCATCTGTGTGACAGATTATGGAGTCAGCCATGACTAGGAATTTGCCAACTGTGTTGTCTTTATTGTTTCTGCTTATCAGATGAGTGATTCCTTTCTGTAACTGAGTGTACTGTATACTATTGTTGATCTGTTAATGAGGAGTTGTGTGCAGGAGGTGCATTGGGGGCTTTTGCTGATGGCTAGATGCTGGAGTTCTATGAGGTTTGCAGAGGGATGTTTAGTGGCATCAGCATATGATAGTTTTGAGTTGATAGTCTGGGGATGCTGCATCAGTGTGGGTGGGATTAGGACTATGTTTTTACTTAGTATAGGCAGCTGGCTGTTAGAGGGATGCATCCAGTTTAGTTGTGTTTGCACTTCTCACAGACAGAGTTGCTTAGGTGGAGAAGGAATTCTATTTTCAGTGAGCTTGTCACTGTTCTTACTCTGCCTTAAGAATACAAGGGCTATAATTTTGTAATAGAAGGCGTGGTAAGTTGCCTGCCAATGTTGACCAAGGTAGCCATGTATTAGGTGTCAGTCAGGCAAATGAAGAGATGCTGGAGTATTTAGAGAGAGAGGTTTGTTGGACTGTTGATGCTTCATACACTTGTCTTTAAAAATAAGTGCAGGTTGCTGATGGGTTGTGAGGAAAACAGGCAGTCCAAACAAATATGTGAAGCTGTTAACACAGAGAAGATGCGGGTGGTTAACTTACAGGATTTAGAGGGAGGCACATTTCCCCTAACAGTATGCATGAGAAAGAAATTACCTGGAAATACTCCCTGCTATTGGACTATAATTTCTGTGGCACTAAGCTCAGCAAAGTCCTTCTGAGTTAATAGTAAACAAGAAAACAAAATTGATTATAAGTGCATATGTTAGTAGGTATAGCAAATATTACCTTCTCAGTTATGTAGACATACACATCCTATTCCTTGCTATCTTTGACCTTCCCCACTCTACCTACCCTTATATTTATATAGCAATAATGGACTACTGTATTTGCCATCAATTTCTGCATTCATGTTATCTAGTACAGTACTTGTAGATTTATCCCGTCTGCTATTTTTAATCTTCTTTCTGAGGGTTTCTAGGTTTCCATCATTGGATTGTTGTCCCCACTGACAGTCCAAGGTATGTTTGCTGTCCCTCCACTGTTATCTTAACAACATTTCTCTTCACTTTCCCCTCCTAGCCAGCACTGTTTTTTTTATTATTATTATTAAATCCAAAGCCTCATATGTCATAATTCCAAATACTGGAAAGACAGTTTCTAGTGCTAACTAGATGTAACAGACAAGGAGTATTACATTTATTTTAGTGTCATCCTGACTTCTACTGCCTGTTTATTTATTACCATTCCAGGTAATCATGCATATGCTTGTCTAATTTTCCCCCTCAACTCTTTGAGTTGTCTTCTTCAGTTTTAAAACACTTACAGTGCTCTTCACTACTCATTTATGGGCTAATACCTCCCATAGGAATATCCACCGAATGGAACCAAATACCTTATAAAGGATAAGGATTACTAGACCTCTGTTACCCCATCCTTATTATCTGCATCTTCCATAAAATCAATTAATCCACACCAGTTTCCATCTTCCTACCAAGCCCTCATGCAACCATTCTTTTTTGGATTATCATAGGTAACATCTCGTCTAGCCTTTCCACCTATGCATTATTTTTCCAGCACTCAGACATAAAGTGATCACTATGAGCCAAACAACTAGCATTCAGCTAGAAGCTTGAGCATCTAATAAAGGAGTGGGGGTGCAGAAGAATGATGAGACTTATTGTGCTTGCCTCTGTTCAATTGACAGAGATGGAGTGTCACTGTGTCACATAGATATGGACAGGAATGCCACTGTGTCACTTAGGTATGGACGGGAATGCCAATGTGCCACTTAGGTATGGATGGGATGCCACCGTGTCATCTAGTTATGGATGGGAATGCCACTGTATCACATAGGTATGGATGGACATGCCACTGTGTCACTTATGTATGGATGGAAATGCCACTGTGTGACCTAGGTATGGATGGGAATGCCACTTTGAGACCTGGGTATGGATGGAGATCTTCATGCACACTCACAAGGGATGCCAGGGTTTCTGATACTGCATGATAATAGTGCTGTGCATTAACCCTGAAAAGGTTCTGGTTTATGTCTGTCTAGGATATGTACAAGTCTAGCAGCAGTGACATTGATGTTGGCCATGGCAATCGTATGCAGAGAAGTGTTAACTGAAGTGGTGGGCTTCAACAGAGTTTACAGTGGTATAAGGTAACATCATCACAAAAAAAACACACAACATAATACCCAAATCTAGTCCAGATTACATGAAAGTGGATTATGTCTAGAATATATTTCTGCACATCTGTTGGTTTATGCCTACAGCTGCTGCATCTCTGGGTCCAGATAGGAACTTTGATGTCACAGTGTACCAATATCAGTGACCTTTGGTAGGTATGGCAATATCAGAAGCACATGTGGGCCTACATCTTCTGCCACAGGAGAAGCATGTATGAACGTAGTTTCCAAACAGTTATGCTGTTCTTGTGTGGATAGTAAGTGACTATGCTCTACAGTTTGTACCCTTAGTATGTCTGTCTGTATCTCTACCCTGTGTGGAAGGTGCCTCTCCACCCATAACTGTCAGACGAAGAGTCATTGTTTCTGAGACTCTGACACCTGAGCATGTACATCAACATCATCATTAGGCACATCTTTGATGCTGACATCAGCACATCATGTAGCCTGTGACATTTGTATATCATTCACTTCACTAAAGATGCTAGTAAATTTGTACTGAACATCATGGAGAACCTTATTTTATATGCTACTAGCATGACTATGTGGCATGCATGGCAACAGTGTTCAGGCTTGCAAATGACATGGTAATCAAACTTACCCTCACTGGTGGCCAGATGCTGTTGCAAGCCTGAATTGCATGAAAAGGTAAAGGTATAGCATGCATAACTCATCATCCTACAGTCAGTATATCTAACGATGCTAATGAGAAACTATGTTTAGGTAGTAATAACTTGATCTGTCACCCACAGAAAGGTGGGGGAATGGCTGGGGAATCACTGTATCATCATGCATACTGCCTCTGAGGATAATATGTGGTGTAGTAACTGGAGACAGCAGAATAAGCAATTCTTCTATATCAGTGAGCCATGCAGAACCTGGTGGGACATCTCTTGTGGTACATTCAAAAGCACCATTTCAATCTGCTATGTCATGTGTCTGACCCTGTTGGTTATATCTGTGAAGCAAAAATAACACTGACCATTTGTCTTTTTCTGTCATCCCATCATATGGTACAGATGTCCTGGAGCAAAGACTACCACATATAAGTCTGTTACCAGTGGTCTCCTGACCCTTAACCCAACATGTGCAGGTAACGCTGAATGTAGGCTTGTAGCAACATTTTATTTTCTACACTGCTGACATTTACCAGCCTCTGCTTATCTGGTTGTCCTCTGAATATACTGTATCCTGTGAAGCATAAAGACTACAACAATACATATTTATCGTAAATGTGAATGATATTTGTACAAATAATGGCACAGATGCATAACATGGGGGCCCTAGAAATCCTGTTTATTCATTTTTCATGTTAACCTTCAAAATGGCCAGGTAAGATACATTGCATGATATATTTCCATAGATGTCTTCATGCTGACTGCATAACAAATCAGTAATGTATCTGCACTGTCTGCAGTGTCACACTTGTGGGATTGTATGTGTTCAGGCATTAGCACTGCATGCCATGTGTGGAGTATGCTAACTGCTATGTTAGGATATGTGTTTTGTTGGTATTTTTGCAATGAGTAAGCCAATGCAGCTATGTACAGTAGGTGTCCACTGCACTTGTTTGTTTAATTTGAAACAAACTAAACAGACTGAAATACATAAGTGTAAGTCAATGTTGTTAGCCTCTCTTGTTGTTGTATGCTTAAGGCTTGGCAGAAGATAGACAAATGCAGAGTACATGACCAAGGACTGCTTACCATATACTGTTGTTACTGCTTTAAAAAGATTTGTTACACTCTTTGTATGGGAATAGGCAGCAGCAGAACAAATGAAGCAAATCATTTAAAACAAATAGCAATCCTGACATGTTGTAACTGTTTTTCTTCATCTGTACCTCTGTACTGATGTGCACCTTTATTTTACAGTACACAAGGAGCCATAGCTAAATATGGCAAGTTGTCACATCATCCACTAAAGATGCTAGCTTAGGACTGGCATATTATTTAAAATTCACTGTATATTGACTATATACGATGTTATATAAGATGTATGACAATCTTTTTGTTGTGTTTCCACTATGCAGGAACAGATGATGAGGAGGAAAGAGTCAAAGTATCTTTACAGCAGTCATCTTTTATTGAAGTAGAAGCTGGGTACTGTGATGGGGGTGGTGTTGAATCAACTGATGGGGATGAAGGTCACTCTCAGGTAGCCATCCCTGTCACTTCACCTCTGGTAGTCTGGCTGCAACTCCATCTGTTGATAGAGACTATGTCTCAGAAACAATGCATGGCCAGCTGGGTAATACTGATAGACTCCAAAAAAAAAAAATGAAAAAAAACAAACAAACCGGATATCTCCTTGACCAGCAGTCCCAGAAAATTGTGCCTCCAAAAAGAAGCCAGGTCCATGGTATCAGTTGTACAGAACTGTCAGCTGACAATGGTTTTATGTAGCTTTCCCTCTGGGTCTGTATTTCACCCTCGCTGCCATCACCCCAATTTGTCCTTTGACTCATGCCCTCCTATTCTTACTGTGTCATACCTTATACCTTGTGCAGCATCCCATATTTCCTCACACCATTTGTCAACCCTTTTTATATTTGTCCATCCATTGTCACTCCAATTTAATATGTGTGGCAAAAGTCTTGTTTTCCTGTAATATTATTTGTCTGTCTGTTTACCCCTGCAGACAATCGTTCCCCTTTTTTTCATACCAGGCTTTCCCTT
>NC_056736.1:546832146-546992146 GCF_019279795.1 Protopterus annectens
TGACTTATAAAATTCAGTATTTCATGGTTAATGTTTTTAAATTGATTTAAATTGAACTGAAATACCTTTTTGGTGATTGGTCATTGATTCACTGCAGGTATGTAAATCACTGGATCTCACTTGGGTATTTCACTATTGTATTACCCTCAGTTATCTTTGCAGTCTTTAATCATTAATTGTTTACATACATTGGCCAGGTTTATATTCTTAGGTGACAAGTTTTGTGGCTGCAGGCATGTGGGGCTAAACCAACAATAGATAATATAGTTTACCATCCTGTGCTAAGCAGGAGTTGCTTGAGAAAGACAGACGTAAAGTGCCAAAGATGCCTGACTGTTTGGAAGAAATGATTTTAGCAGAATAGCTGTTTTCTGTGCAACAACTTTTGGTGAAAGCCCATTGATGACAAAAACATAATGTTACCACTGGGCAAAATCTGCTGAGGTATTTCTGAATGTACAGTCTGTTATACAGCATTTTTCTGAAGTATCATTTAATTTGTTACTTGGACAGAACTCATACTCAAGGTTTAGTGCATACCTTCAAGAGGTGGATCCTGCTTTTACAAAATGTCAGCAACACAGCAATGATATATAGACTTATTTTATAGAGCATATATCATGGACAGACATACGTTAAAAAATAAAAAAAGCAGCTGGGTGTAGAAGCCCCAGAATACAAATGTGTCCTGTCCCTGGAAGGTGGTGCCAGGACTGGAAAAAATGACAGTTTAGAATCCTCACAGACACAGAAACATTTCTACAATGGGGTTAAGCCAAGCTCAGGGAGAGAATGTCACCCTTTTGTAGAAGGAAATAGTAGTCCACAAAACCGCAAAACTGATAGGCCTAAAAAGAGCTATAAAGATGATTGAATAGACTATCGAGGATAAGAAAGAGATTGTGCATTTTTAGTTGTTGTTGTGTCTTTCGGCTTTTCCCGGTTAGGGGTCGCCACAGCTGAACTCTGGTCCGCTAATGATTGGCAGTTGATTTTTACGTGCTGAGTTGACAGCCCTAATGCACAATCTTCAATGAAGGTACGCCCATTCACGCATGTCTCCAGGCAGAAGACGCTCTAGCTGACAGTCGAACTGGTCAGCGTCTTACTGTGAGGTGACAACTCTACGGCAGCACCACCACCGCAGTATGCAAAAAAACCCAGAACTTATGGATAGAAGATATTCAAAAGGATTAATAGACGAATTAGAAAAAAAAATACTTGCACAAGAAAAACTGTCAAAAGCTTCAAATGCAGATTTGTATTCATTAATGCAATAGATTCGTAAAAAAATTATATAGATCAATAAATCTTTGACCCTTGGAAAAAAGAAGTGACTAAAGAAGTCTGAAAATATGAACAACAAATCCTAGAGATTTTTGAAAGGTATAAAAAAACAAACGTGGACATGGAAAAGAAAGAGAGATTTGATATACTGCAATATTTATGCAAAAGAGAAAGACAAACTAATCAATACAAAAAAAAAACATCAAAGATATTTAAAGATAAATATGGGCAAAGACATTCAAATATGGAAAATGTTATAATGCAAAAAGACAGAAAATAAAGGTGGTAAGTAGAAAAGAGGATTAGTAGTGAAGGTAAAGAAATAGAAACTAAAGTTATGGATTATGTGTCAAGTGAAGGATTTAGTGTATAAAATATAATTTTAGTAATGTCACAACATGAAGGAACAGTGATTCCCTAAATTAAGGGGAAACAGGTGGAATGCGAAGCATATAACCATTTACCACACAAAGATACTCTGGATCCTACAATAGGAAGGTACTATAACAGTTAATTTGGAGTTGCACAGCAAGAAAAGGAACAGGAAATGCAAAAACTCTGACACAATCAGTGTTGCGGAGTGATAGCCCACCGGGTTCCTATATGAAAAAGCAACAGATGATGCAGGATAGCTGAAGAGAATATGTCACAGGTAGATGGCCTGGAACTTTCTGTAGAATGTGCATAGGAGACAGAGAATAAAGAATGTGTCCTCAGTTTAGAAGAAGAAGATCTAAGGCAAGATTTGCTTGATTTAATACAGATGACTAGAAATATTAAGATGATGAAAGAAATAGATTACATAAAGTCAATAAGACTCTAAATGTCAGAAGTCAGATACAACGCATCATCACAGTAATCAGATATTAACAGAAATCCACATGATATAAAAGAAGTAAATAGGATATATTACTGTGAAGCAAAATGAATAACAGATAAAGTCTTTCCACAAAAATATAGTGTAATAAGAAAAAAGGGAAGTATCGAATAGAGAAAACTATAAAGCAATTAAGCCAGGAATTGTCACTGTTAGAAGAGTATAGAAGAGGAAGCTGATCAACAAAAAATACATAGAAAAGCAGACATGACAAAATCAATGTGCAGTGTAAGAACAGATCAGGATCTGTTATGCAGTATTGCAAATAATAAAGCAAAGATATTAGCACAGGCAGAAAAACTTAGAAGATATGCAGATAAATGTAAAGGAAAAGTACAAAATAAGCAATTCATTGAATATACAAAAAAATATATAGCCAACTGGGAAACAAAGCAAAAGGAATAAAAACACAACCAGAATACAAAAACTAGACACATTTTAGAGAAATATCTATGGAGATCCTATGGAATATAACTAATATGATAGATGTATAGGAAAAGTAAAAGAAACAATAAGAAGTTCAAATGTACAGGATATGAAACTGGATGAAGTAATGGACAGAGAAATTTGAATAAAATTAAGAAAAGCTTTTAAAAGGGAAACTCCAGGCTCAGATGCAGTACAAAACTTCTGGCTAAAAGTATTAACATCATTACATGACAATTTAGCCTTGTGTAAGATCTACTTAAATGTGCACACCAAACACAGACTAAATTGGTAATAAGAAGAACAATACCCCTCCTTAGCAGTGAACCATTAAATTCTCTTAAAAGCTATAGACCAATAACTTGTCTTCCAATAATGTATAAACTAGATACTGGAATTGATGCTGACAGAATTTATAGTCATTTAGAAGAAAACTCAGTCATGGCAACAGAACAAAAGCATAACAAAAGAAAGTCATATTGAACAAAGGATAATGTTTTGTTAAAAAGCCATAATGCAGAATTGTAAAATGGGGAAGAATCTAAGTATGGCATGGATAAATTACACAAAATAATTTGACAGCATTCCACATTCATGGATAAAGGAGTTCTTGCAGATGCATTGGATGCACCCTATACTGATCAGTTACATTACAGTAACCATGCAACAGTAGCAAACCACTTTACAGGTATGCCATGATAAAGGGCAAGTTATTATCCCAGGAATAAAAATTCAAAGGGGGATATTCCAGGGTGATTCTTCTTGTCTTGCCTTTATCTCATTAGGCTGTCTGCTTAAATGGATTAGGTCATGGTTAGATGTTTTTTCTCCCGGACAACAACAAAGTGTAAAGACTTCCAATCTTCTTTTGTGGATGATTTATAACTGTATAGTTTATCAGATGAGGAGCTGAAGGCTGAACAACAATATCATTTGGTCTTTATAAGTGTGCAAAAGCAAGATTTAAAGCAGGAAAACTGCAGCACCAAAAATATAATTCTGTAACAGGAACATGATGTAAAGGAACTTGAGCATGAGGGAGTGTGTTAATATTCTGGGACTGATGACGGACTGACAATAAAACATGAACAAATGAGAAAAAAACTCAGTAAAAAGTATTTTAGAAGGTTAAAATTAATATTGAAAACAGCCCTGAGATTTAACAACATGTCCAATCTTTAAATCAGTTTGTTCTTCCTGTTCTAACTTACAGTTTTGATTGACTGGCCCCAACATATAATGAATCAGTTGAAGAGGAAAACAAGAAAAATGCTTTACACTCTTCAAATGATATATAAAAATCAGTGTATACCAAGATTATACATTGCTCACTCTGAAGGAGGTATAGGCCTCTTTGAAATGTATTACATTTATAAATCTGCATTTGTAGGACTGTATAAATATCTACTGACCTTGTTAGATCCAAACATAGTGAAAGTTTTGAAACATGAAGAGAACAAATTTACAATGACTTTCCTGCTTAGTTTAGCAGAAGCATATCAGAGTCAAGCAGGAATGGAAACCAAACCAAAGGAGACAAAAAAATCAGGCAGCAAAAAAGTGTGCCAAAAACAAACAAAAAAAAAACAAACAAAAAAATATAAGGAATAGCATGAGATGAGAAGGCATGAAATTTGGAAAATGCATAAATATAGCACAAGTACAGAAAACTCCTGGAACAATCTCATGCCAATCAGGATCTAATTCAGGAATGGTTAAGGAGAGGTGAATTTAAACCAAAAGATGAAAGGTTAATATTAGTGACTCATGATAGGGGACTATGTACACATTGGTTTACAAAGACCATTGAACATGAGGGGAAAAACAGACAAATGCAGGTTCTGTAAAACAGAACTGGAAACAGTCATACACCTTGTTACTTGGTGTGATAGTCTAATAGCAGAGAGCCTGCATACTAAAAGGCATAATAATGTGGCAAGACTGTTGCAGTGGTAATTGTTCAAACATTTCTATACTGAAGTAGCTGTGAAGCATTGAAAACATGAGCAACAAAGCAATACAGAAAATGATGAAGTTTATATCACATGGGAGCATACATTACCAACAGTTCAAAAGACATACATGAGAAAATGAGATATAGCAGTCCATAAAAAGAAGGCAAATGTAGCACTGATCACTGAAATTACTACAGCCAGTGGTCACAGTGTCTTACATACAAACACAAAGTAATAGAATACTAGGATTTGCACTCAAACAAGGGCAATGTGGAAGAAGGATACCCAGACAGTTCCAATAGTAGTTGGAGGAATGGGTCTCTTAAAAAAAGAATTTACAGTCTTATTTAGATATGCTACCAATACATGTAACTGTACAAATTGCAGGTGTCAGTTCTAGGCACAAAGTAGATTCTGCAAGAGCACTTGTGGCTAACATCAAAGACTGAAACAATACTAATTTCACAAACCTTAATCATATTTGGTTTAGGAATGAAGTCCATTCCCATCATGGTATTAGAACCTCAAAAGACTTGGAGAAATCAGAAACAAATGAATGACCTGTGCAAAGCCATGAGAACTTAATTGATTGAATGGTGTAGAGAACCAGCTGACTTGTTGAGTTTCAAGCTAATATCATTTCTAAGTAGAATTAATTCTGACTAGAATTAGTATACTTTTCATAGCTGAGTTTCATCAAAAAAGTGATGCTTTTACTTAGAATGTAGTTAAATACATCCACTTCAATTTTCTTATCTGATTCTATACTGATATTAGATAGCATGGTCTTGGTTTCTTTAGTAGGTTACAGTTGCTATACATGCAATAACAATTCCAAATTCTTAGATAATTAAGGTTATAAATGAACCAGTTCTTTTATATGATCTGTAAATTCTGTATACTACAGAGTTAGAAAAAAAGAAGTTAAGTTTTGATTGTGGTGTAACTTTAGCTAAATTTTGGATGGTGGTGTGGTGTCTGTTTAATTCATATCCACCCAAGCATCCCAGATGACGTAGTTTGCTGCTTATTTGGCATACAGTTGCATATTATATATTCTTACTGGGATGTTAGAGTTAATCTTCAGTACCCAAGTATTATAAGCACATCCAGACTGTAGTAATGAGTTGGTATTTTTTGCAGTGTACAGCTTGAAATGTTGAAAGGTGAATAATCAAATATTTTTACCCTTCACATAGATGTTAGGATTCTTTGGTTTTGTTATTGACATGCTCTGTTGTTAAATAAACCATCTGGAGAAAATATTCCACTAAGGCATGTTTGTAAGAAGGACTAGTATTTAAAAAAATCATACATTTAAATGACCCATGATTTCAGGTTGTGAAACAGTTAAGTTACAGATTGTTAAGTAGTACTAATCGTAATGGTAGAAGCAGGAAACATGAGGAAATGGTAATAATGGCTGGAAGCGCAAAGACAAATGGAAAAAACAACTAGGCTGTATTAACTGATGTGGATAACATCCAGTAGTGAGAGAGGAGTTAAAATGGATTCCAACATGAAGAATTAAAGAATTTATTGTGGAAGCTTCTAGCATCCGTGGTGGTGGTGCTGCGGTAGCGTTGTCACCTCACAGTAAGACGCTGTCCGGTTCGACTCTCAGCTAGAGCATCTTCTGCGTGGAGACATGCGTGAATGGGTGTTCCTTCGTTGAAGGTTGTGCGTCAGGGCAGGCAAAGCGGTACGTAAAAATTAACTGCCAATCATTAGTGGACCGGAGTTCCGCTGTGGTGATCCCTAACTGGGAAAAAGCCAAAAGACACAACAACAACATTGTGGAAGTTTCTAGCCATAAAGGGATGGGGTAGGATAAGTTTCCTATCCTAGCTTCTGAAAGGTCATGTTATAATACTCAGAAGGAGGTTGCATTCTCAGAGCAGACTACAGGAAAGTTGTGTGTGCCCTTTGCAGTCCAGAAGATATATGTTAAGGTAAGTAAGTGGAATGTTATTAAATTATCCCAGCAGACCATTGCTCATCATGTGCACTTTGTATACAGCAACATTAATACATCTAATGTGTTAAAACTCAGAAAGACAACTTTACAAACCTACTCACGCATCATGTTTATTTAGCTCATAGGTTCATAGGTAGGTACTAGGCCATTGGTCCTAGGGCCTATATAAGCCTAGCCAAACAGTACCCTGGCTTTTGCCACCCAAGAAAATTATTTTCCTGTGCCCCTGTCAAGCAGAGCCACAGAAGTGATCCCCAGGGTGAATTTCCTATCTCCCATCCAATCATCAAGATTTTTCTTGAAGAGTGCTAATGAGGAGCTTTGCTTGATATAGATAGGCAGTTTGTTCCAGAGTATGGGAAGTCTCTGATACAGGAATCTATCCCTCCAGCATGTTCTGTTTATTGTGGTGACAAGGTTTAGGTTCCTACAGCATGTAGCTCGGAGGGATTGTGATTTCTTTACGTGAAGCATGTCCAACAGCTCTGGGTTTGACATAGCTTTGTATGTTAGGCAGAGATCACCTCTGATTAGGTGATATGTGACAGAGAAAACCTTCAGTTTTTTTAAAAGGTCTGTGTAGGGCATCTGTTTGAGTCCGGTAATCCTCTTTGTGAGGTATTTCTGTGGCCTTTCCAGTTGTTGTAGATGTCTTGAGAGGTACAGATCAAAAGGGGCATTGTACTCTGTAATGGGTCTAATGAGTGATGAGTAGAGGGGAACAATGACCTCTTTTTTCCTGGATGAGAAACCTTTTTTGATGAGATGTGCCACGTAGAAGGATTTCCAGACTACTGTGGCAATGTGATTATCAAAGGAGAGACTACTGTCCACCTGTGTCCCAAGGTCTCTTATCACTCTTTCAGTGTTAAGTAGACTACCACCTATGTGGTAGTTCATGGGTACAGAGTTTTTACCAAAAGGGATGACAATGCACTTTTTGGCATTGAGCTTGAGGCCATGGCTTTGACACCAGGCATCTGTCTCGGTAAGGCCCTTTTGTAGCATGTCCAGCAGAAAGTCCCTTTCATTATTGTAATTATTCACCATCCATATTACAATAAATGCTATAAAATAAAACACAATGACATACATTGCTCTGCATAAAAACTGAATGCTTTCAATACAACAGTGTAAAAAAAATCAATAGAATCCAGCAAAAACTAGTTATCCAGCTAGAAAAATAATAAACTTTGACAAATGCCTACATGAACAAGTGCATTTTGAGGGTTTTTTAAAACTGGCCAGCACAGTAGATTCCCTCAGCCACAACAGCAGATGTTTTCAGAGGTGCGGAGCTGGCTATGTTGGATAACAGCCTTTATTTACAGAGTTATTCACTACATGCAGCACTTGACCTAAATCAGATATATCATTATTTGTTTACTTGCAACAACAGCCCTTTGATTTAGTTGTGTGAATGCTTATTGATGTAAAAGAATCTTCCATGTGTGGTCTCACAGACTCAGTAATGGATTACAAGAGATTGCCAAACAAAAATACACTGAGTAAACTTAAAATCAAATTAGCTACTTCTGAGAGACATATTAAGTTTTAGAACTATGCAACGTAGGTTCAAGCTCCTAGCTGGCATATTCTGGGGGATGAGTCTATAGTTATAACCAAGGAGTGGCGGAACCATTGATATCTGATCAAATTCAAGGTGAACCATGCCACACCTCAAGAACATCTATTATTCTCCATGAGGCAGAGAGCTGAGGCCCCAGCAGAGTGCAAGAAACCATGGATTCCTTTATTAGCTGGGGATACATGTCACATAAGCTAGAATGATTAACATGGGAGCTTTATTCGTTGTTCTTGACAAAACTGACAGTTACTGAAAACACCAGAAATGCAGCCTGTGGAGTTCTGCACCAAACATTGATGGAGAAATTCATGGTTAGGAAGCTCAATGTAAAGATGATGGCAGTAATCAGTCTATGAGAAAACACGGGCAAGGAGAATCAATGATAGGTTACCTGCACAATCAGGTACTTAATTCAGGTTATATTCTACTCTTACATGAAAACATAATGGCTTATCAGCAGCTGATAACTATGACCATTAAGGATAACATCTAGCAGTCACTTTATCTTGCAAAATGCAGCCTATACCTCCTAAAAATAGTTTGGAGAATATGAACTAGACACTTACAGTTATTATGTGGTATGTAATGAATTTCCACTGCTCCTGAGATGTGAGTTTCAGGTGATTACCCCTCATTCAGTTTTAGATGATTTTCAGATCATTCACAAAGGAAATTGCAAAACACGTATATAATCATGAAAGAAAGAGTAGTATAATTGTATGCAATCTGTACCTTAGTGGCACCAATGACTTCTCCTTTGCAGAAACTCTACCACAGGAAGCATGTGCATACAAAACAACATAAAACTCATGATGGAACACGGGTTGCCATAGGTAACACCCTTACACTTCCTATTCTTGTTTCAAAAGGCAGGAAATTCTGCTCATGACAGTAATTTTCTTGGGTGGCAAAAGCCAGGGTAGCTTTTTTTTTTTTTTTTTTTTTTTTTTTTTCCAATAATCATTTTTTATTATTTTTCACAACCATATACCCAGGGTAGCTTTTTGACTAGGCTTATACAGGCCCTAGGGCCAATAGCCTAGTTACTACCTATGAAACTATAATAGGCAATTCAAAGTAAATCTGAAAGTGATTCAGAAGAATATGATGGTCAACAATGTTAACTGCTAATGAGCAATAAAGTTGGTCAAGAACTGATTAGCAATGTTGATCCCCTGCCATTAGTAACTCAGTCAATATGCTTTTAGAGGTAATACCATTGTTACATTTAATGCATCAGCTTTACTGGAAAGTATTGTTAAATGTTTAATTCTTTAATATGGAATTAGTCTGAGAATATAAAACCTTCTTAGTGACCTTCCTGATAAATGGAAGATTTGAAACAGGTTGCTAAATACCTACATTTTGAGAACTTAATGTAAACTTCCTCAATACTGGGATCCTCAGGACTCCAGAAGTAAAGGTGTCAAGACTCCATGGCTAAAGGCAAAACATATTATTTTATAAATAGTAGATTAGGGCACATGAGAACTCACAATAAAGGTTTTGTTGTGCATAGTTTTAAATTGCAGGAGAAAAAAATGCATCTATGAATCTACTGGCAACATTTCACAGTGTTCTAGCAACTGAAACTCACACCAACACTATGACATAGGTTCTCTGCTATAAACAGACACACACACATAAGCCCTTTGCTTAATGTGGGAGAAGAAACGACCTTCAGAGATGCTACCATTGCTGTTAAGAATTAAAATGCCATCTCTCCTTCTTCTGAGAATATGCTATATAACTGGACAGATAGGGCTGGCTTTCACAGCTTATTTGCCCAGGATGGCATAGCTAGTCCATCTGAAGCAATGAAATTCACTTGTGCCAACAGTGTTGCCTTTTTTGAGAAATCTCTGCCTGAAAGAAACCATAATGTTAATGAAGCCTATTCTTGGGTGCAAACATTGTGGGATTTCCCACATTTATGTTTAGGCTGTTGCCCTAATCTGCTAAATCCATAAATCCATGAGCTCAGGCAGGTAATTCTAGGGTGGATTTCACACTCATATTATGAAGTGTAAGAGACATGCCTTGAAAACTTGCAGCAGTATTATTGCAGAGAGACTTAGCATTATAATACAGTATCTTTAATGGACCATGGATATCTAAGTCTCCAAAAACCTGTTAGAAGTGACCAGGTGAAATCCATGCTGTTTCAACTTTGGGCAACTCTTGGTTAGCAAAATGAAGGTGGATCAGAGAGTGCAGGGTTCTCCATGCTTAATTGAAACTAACACCCTGCCCTCTGGCATCTTAGAATGTGATGCATTTAAGAGGGGCAATAGGTAATATTGTGCATACATGGGGCACCCACACCTTGCTGTGGTTGAGTAGGATTGTAGAGCAAAAGTGATCTCCTGAAGGGAGGGATCCATAGCTTTAGTAAAGTATATAGGACTTGCTAGTTAGCTGGCATTCTGTCTCACGATTTTCACCCATGACCCATGGGGATGAATGGGATAATTGGGGTACCTGTTTATTTACAAATGGATCACAGGGCTCTCAAACAGGCCATTGATGTGAAGATCTTGCCTCTATGAAACAAATGTATCAAATGGATACTGGTTGTGAGACCATCAGCCGGGGTCATGCAGAAATGGAGAAGGGGAAAAGTCTGACTGTCTAATTTTAAGAAGGTACAGTGATTTTGACCTTAGTGTGTAAGAAAGGTTGTGGCAGGTTTGAGCGTATTAATGTAAAAGCAAGATGGGATAATGACACTAAATATGTATTAATAGATTTCCTGGAGATAAACGAGTATGTGTTATTACATTAGGCTTAACCAAGATAAAGTTATGATTGTTAAGGTAGGTTGGACAGAGTAGTGTGGATGAATCCTAGGGGATGCCAGTGGCTGCAATATTACTCTTAGCCATACAAGGTTGAGTATATTTGGATTTAGATGGCATTAGGGATAGCCCAAGTAAGCAGTGTTTTTTGCTTGTATTCTTAAAGACAATAACCTGCCACTGATATGGAGTTAAAATCTATAGACTCACATGTTACATATCTAAGTACACATGTATGCATATAGGTATGCTTTTATGTTTTTATCTCTCAGAAGAGCAGACACATCTGATGCCCATAGGAAGGTCCTCATATAATTGGCTAGAAATCAGGAGTATAAATAATATCACTTAGCATGAGAAATTAAAAGTCTCAAGTAGGACAGGATGAAACGCAATAGTAGCTCAGCCATGTCCTCCTTGGTGATAGTTGCATGAATTTGTCACTCTTATCTTTTCTTTCAGTTGTCTTTTAAATGAAGACCATGTTATGGTAAATGGTTGTTCTCACCAATTTTGGCAGTAGGCAAGTCAAATTAATGTTTTGTTGCTAATGTTGGTACACACTGAAGGTACATCAAATAATTTCAAAACACACGATCTTTGGTGCCATGCCTAATGTAAGGTACACAGTTGACTGGTCATAAGAACAGAGCTTCTGTGAGTATTGTTATGAAGTGGAGTATTCTGCTATAGCTTTTTTTTAAACAATTTTTATTAAACTCATTGGCAGAATATACAAATGTTTTCTTAAAGATATACAACCTTTTTTTAAAGTTAAAAATAATGTTCTTGCATACAGAACAAAAACAACAAAACTATGTACAAAGATGTTCATCTTGTAAAAACATATTGATGTTATAGTAGGATTAATAAAAATCATCTGTTTACAGAATTTAATAAATTATGTTTCCAATAAATCATATATGATGTTCCATGAATTATATAAAGTATTATTCCTAGAGGATCTAGCTTTAATAGTCAACATTTCTAAATTACATGCTTCAAGTAGAAGATTTTTAAATTCCTGGAATGTGGGTGATTTATTAGATTTCCAGTTCTTTGTGATTGTTTTCCTGGTAACAGATGATATAGACCAAACCAAAGGGTATTTATTTCCCCCTTGTACAATCTGGAACTGGCATATTAAATAATAGAAGTGATTTAGAGATAGTAAAATTATTGGCAAAGATTGTTTGCAAGAAATTGTTAATACCATTCCATAATTTTCTTAAATATGAGGAATTGTAGAACATATGAGACCACTCTGCAATGATTTAATTGTTACATCTCCAACATGTTACATTCTTCTTACTAATCTTACTTATATTATATAGGGTGAGAAATGATCTATGTAAAAATTTCCAAGTGAATAATTTCCACTTTAGTGATAATGTAGTCATGGTTTACTATTAAAATTTCGAACGGCACTACGTCGACTGTACTATAGTCTAACACTGAAGTTTGAAAATAGTAATGTTGACGTCAAAAAAACAATCTAGGAATGGTTTTAACATGGGTTGAGGTAGGTGTTCAGTATTATTCAGAACTACAAACATCTCCCCTACCTCGACCCATGTTAAAACACAGTCCTAGATTGTTTTTTTGTAGTCGACATTACTATTTACGAACTTCCGTGTTCGACTATAGTACAGTCGATGTAGTGCCGTTCGACATTTCAATAGTAAACCTGTAGTCATACTTGCTGATTATAGTATATTCAATTTGCCTTTCTCAGAGAAAAGATTATTATTAATTGAAGAAAAATATTTCCAGTAGTTATCTGAATGTTTTTAAATCACACTTAATTGCCCTATAAATGCATGACAGCTTATTTTTAACAGGAGACTTATGCTGAACTGATAAAATCATATAATGTATTAGTTTAGGGATTGATTTTCTTGTTGTAGTTGACAATGGATCCAGTTTATTCAATACATATTGCCTAGTTTCTTGTAGATGCAGCCATGAAATGGTATCAAGTGTATACTCTTTCATAAGTGAATTACTAGATTTTAACTCATTATTTATCAACATTTGATGACAAAATATTAAATGTTTTTGTTGAAAAGAAGAAATGTTTGCATAATCCGAAGAAAAAATGGCTGCATTTGTGTAAGCAATGAGAAAAAGTAGAAAAAGCTAATTGTTGTATATGCTATATTTAAATATATATTTTTTGAAAGATTTTAAAAGTAAAACTATATACTTAGATTTAAAATTATGGGAAGAAAAATCAGAAAAATAATCTTTTAACCTCCAAATACAAGAATTTCTGATTAGATTTAGCTTATAGGAGCTATTTATATCGTTCAAATCTTGTGATGATATGTCTAGGATGTCTTTCCACTTAGCAGGGTATTCCATATCAATGAGATGAGAGATTGTGTTAAACACTGATGGAATTGAATACAGTTCGAGATTTGGGAAAGCTATTCCACCATTACCCCAATTATTCATATGATATGCAAGTGCAATCCTAGGTTTATTTGGATACCATAAAAAAATTTGAATCATTGAATTAAATTTTTTGATTATTTGGTAAGGAGGAGGTATAGATCTAGATTGAATTATATATACAATTTTGTAGAGAAGCATCATCTTTATGATTAAAAGTTTATCATCCATAGAAAAGAGAATTTTGTTCCATTTGATTATTACATTTTCTATAAGTAGTAAACTTTTTATTGTAGTTTATTTGGATAGTATCTTTAATATTGTTATAGACCAAACCAAAGGGTAGGTATACTATTTGTTGAGATTGAGCTATATACTTTTTATATTCATCAAGTATGTTGTATTTTTTGATCCTGTTAAAAAATGTGTTTTATTATGATTAAAGGTAAGACTGGAATTTTATTGGAAATGTTCTATATTTTTAAAATGTTTTTGTATAGATTCTCTGTTACCCCCCAAGAGTGATCGATATGTTGTCTGCAAACATTTATATTTTAGATGACATACTAGAGGTTAATTTATAACCTTCAATATCTCTGTCATCTCTTATTCAATTTGCCCATGGCTCCATAATTAAAGTAAACAACAGAGGAGATGGGGGCATCCTTGCTTGGTACCTTATATTATTGGTATATTTTGAGAAATACTAGTACCGATTTTAATATAAGCTTGACTACCATTATATAGCTGAGTAATAAGATTTATACAATTATTGGAGAAATTTAATTCCTTTAATAAAATGAACAAATATTCCCAAAAAATTGAGTTGAAAGCACAATTTATATCTAGGCTGACTAGGGTTAATTTTTTATTGACATTTTTCACCGAGTCAATCAAGGTTAATACTCTTTTAATGTTTTCATATGAAGTTATATTAACTATAAAACCTGTTTGGTCATCATCCACTAAATTAGTAAAAATAATTTAAGTCTATCTGCATAAATGGACATAAACGTTTTGTAATCAGTGTTTAATAGGGAAAGTGGTCTATAGGAAGGACACTTTGTGGGGTCTTTATTAGTTTTCAATATAGGGGAAATAAAAGTATATTTCCAAGAGGGTGGGATTATCTTTTCATCCTGAGCATGATTGAATGCTTTGTGAAGCAATTTTAGAGCATTCACAGGTGATCATTTATAAATTTTAGGAATGATGCCATCGCTACCTGGTACTTTATTTTGCTTTAGCTTGGTAATTTGGGTTTGTATGTCTTTGAATGATATAATGTTTTAATTTTCTCTTTAGGGTTAAGTGCATTAGAAGTTTGATTAATGTTTAGAAAAAAATATCTAAATCTGGTTAGGATATTGTGAAGATCAGAGACCATCTTATTCTTTTTAGGGGGGAAATATTTCATTAGTATGATTAACTTTATTTAATCTTTTTGTTTTATTTGCAAGGATATTTAAGGATCTGGGATTAGTAGAGAAATTAATAAATTTGATTTTTTTCTATATTAATCATTGTTTTATGATTTAATACATCTAATAATTTATTATTCAAATAGTTTATTTCTTTCCTTTTATCAGTTTTATCTTTATCTCCCATAACACTAAGTTTCAAATTATCTAATTTACATTGAATATCTTGTAGTTCTTTGTCCCACAATTTTCTTTTTTTGTTATACCAATTAAAGATTCTATCATATAAATAAGCTTTTAGGGCAGATGTAAATTTCAGAAGTATCATCCATATTATTAAGTTCTAAAAAATTCAGTACTTCTGTCGAAATTAAGTCATTAAAATCTTTAAGTTTTGTAATATAAACTGGAATCCTCTTTATATGAATATTAAAATTCGGATAGACTAGTAATTCAAAAGTTATGTAATTATGATCTGATAAGGGACATGAAAGCACTGTTGATTTGATTAAGGAATCTGTTAAGCTTTTGGAAATTAAAACTCTATCTATCCTTGAGTATAAATTGTGCCTATGAGAAAGAAAAGTTGCAAAACAGAGAACTTGACTATGCATAGTTATTGGTGTCATTCAGTAAATATGTTTCTGAAAAATCTTTTAATAGTTTAGCTGATATAGATATTCTTCTCTTCCCATTGGTGCTGGAGTCTTTGTAATCTAAGATACAATTGAAGTCACCTTCCAATATTATATTTTCTTTAGAGAATTGTACAATGTGATCTAGGTGTTGTCTTACTGTATTTGTCCCTATGCATGGGATCCAAGATATATTGATCAGTGTATAAATTTTGTTATTTAATTCCATGGTGACTGCATAAAACATCCCCTTATTATCTTTATGTTTTAGGAAGGGGTATTGTATTGTTCCATAGGATATCTCCTTCTCTTTTCTTCTTTGTGTTACTAGAATCTTATATGCTTTGCAGTCATTTCTGGATAAATCATCTGTTAATACATGAGTTTTCTGTAAGAATATTAGCTGGGATTTATGCAGCTTGAGATATTTAATTAAGCTCCTCCTCTTGTTACGGTTATTTAAACCATTAATGTTGACTGATATACATTTTAAAGAAGTCATTGAAAATTGGGTCTATATTACCAGAGCAAAACTCCTTTTGAGCGAATACCAAAACACTGACATTGCGTAAACCGAGAGAATACCGAACGCACTAAACCGCAAAATTTTAAATCACAAACTGTCATTGTCGGCTAATCCCACCACCCACTACATAGTACCTACCCAAACAAAATAAATAAACCACATACATACACTAACCAAACCCTACTTCTAACCCTAAAGTAAAGCACCAAAACTCTTCTTCTAACCCTATGCTAAACCCCCCACACAACTATCATTAATCCCTCCCTAACCCTAAGGTCTGTAACTACTACACACCCTAAGGTCTGTAACTACCACACAACAAACAAAATACATAATCTACATACATACATTTACCAAAACCTACTCCTAACCCTACACTAAATATTACATACATTATCTATCTATGCACTTACCTTAACCTGCACCCTAACCCTAAGGTCCATAACTGTCGCACACTTACCTCATGGAGTTATACCACAGACAGGCCTACCATGGTAATTTGACATTTCCAAATTCACGGTTTTGGACGTTCGCTGTACTGCTGATTCGCACAATAAGTGTTGACGTTTATGGATTCGCTTAAACAGACTTTCGCTCTCATAATAAAGAACCTTAAAAATCATATTATGTAAGAATAAATGTATTGACCCATGGAAAACACTAGTATATAACCATAAGGAATACTATTAGGATCATTAAAACAAATATAAAATTGAACTATCATAATAAATGAATTAAAGTTGTTTCCTACCATATAAAAATAGCAAACATCTGAAGAATTATTAACAAAAAATCATAACATAATCTCATAACATTATTACCAACCAGAACCCACCTGGAGTGACATCTATCACTCAAATTGCCTCCCCTATCAATCAGCAGCAATCAATCAGCTTCTGCCTAAATGTATGTTGTCATAACTGTAAGAATATGGCTTATAATAGTTATCTTGAGATCATCAAGCAAATTGCACAGTTAAGGGCAGACATTACCAGACTTAGAGATTTGCTATAGCAAGTTGATAGAGATCTTGCAATATAATGATATATTTTTAAGTGTAGTTAGTCTTCCCAGCTCCCATAGGAAAATCAGAGTGGAAAGTAGCTCAGAAATAATCACACACTTGCACTGCCAAAGCTTTTGTAAGTCTGAACATATGAATTAATAAGAAATGAAGGATGAACCTTAGACTACACAGTAACTGTTATGGTCTCAATCAATTTCCAATGCATTCATTTTGAATGACCTAGATCTGAAAATATTTCATTTCACAGATAACTCTAGAAGCGTCTCTTTCAAAACGACAGAATTTTCAAAGAATGGGCATGAAATATTCTCCATTCTCAACTTCAGTTCACTTTTGCATCCTTATTACAGTGATCCCCATGATATAAATATAACACTGGCATCAGCAAAATGAATAAGTGTTTACACCACCATGCTTCATGTATCTTACTATAGCTACAGTGATTTTCCATATCATGGCATTGACTGGGGTTTACTATGAATATTCATATCTTGTGAAACTAGCATACACTTATTCAACCTCAAAGCATCTAAAGCTACTTCCATGATGACCAGCATTGTTTTTTAGAGGTAGCAGCCCCTCTGAATCCTCCAGTATGGGAACAACCCCCCACAGCTGTTATGCTGTACACATACATATACCAGCTGTAAAAGCCATCAAGTAATTACCTTCTAAATGTCAGTCAACTGACTTTTGACAAATGGTAGGGCTATTCTATTGATAAAACATAAATATGGTATAAAACATAATAACTGTCTAATGCATCTTGTCAATAAATGCATAAATAGGATGGCAAAGTATCTATATGTTTGCTTTCTTGATTTAAAGGAGCGGAGTCTTCCAGTTTCTTTGAAGGAGTCAGTTTAATAGTTGTGATGCAGAATATCTTAAGTAACATGTTTAGCTATTGTAAAGCCATTGTTAATGTAAGACAGACATCAGTGAGTGAGCAATGTGAAAAACGTTTTCATTTTTTTTAACATAAATAAAACCAGTGGTACAAAATACCACTCATGAGGCAACAGAAGAAAAAAATATGATTTTACAAAAATGCTGAATGCACTTGTGATGACTCACCACTGCCAGTCAGTAATCAAGGAGCCTCAGTCCTCACCACTGGAAACAGTGGGGGACATTCACTAAGAGGATTATAAGTACAGACACAGTATTTCCAGATGCAGCTCTCTGCATCAAGTGCAATTTCCCTTAAGACTAAACAAAGACCACAGTCAGTCTGGGGCTGGTTTCTCCCACTTTCTCCAGATCCCCAATAAGACTCCCCACTGGCACAGCTATAGAGCTGAAATCGTAGTGTTTAACCAAGACAAGACCTCCAGCACCCTCTCTGTCCAACCAGTGCTTCATGTCCCTGCCCAAGTAGCTGAAACACACTCTTTGAGGTTTGATTTACACACACACACACACACACACACACACACACACACACACACACACACACACACACACACAGACACACACACACACACATGGGTAAGGCTGGCACAGGTTTACTAGCTATGCCCCCTTCTGCCCAGACTATAAGGTAGTTACCACTGCCACGAGTCATGCCTTATCAGTTATTTTAGGGCCCTTAACACAAGGTGTCCAATCTCACTCTGTGATATTAATACTAATACAAATGGTAGTTTGACTAAGAGCAAGGCTATTAGGAATGGCCCACACAGTGTCACCAAATAAATATGTAAGTACTCACAAAACTTAAATATCTCTACACAGATCAGCCACAAAGAAAAGTTTAAATACATTTAATAATACATGATAAAAGAGCAAAGACAATGCTAAATACATAGTCACAGTGACATCAGAGTTCAAAACCACAGGAACTATTTAAAATAACATTGCAGCACAGGCTCACACAAATAAAGAAAAGTATCTAAGCTAAGCCTCACTCTATTCCTAACTGTATCTAAGAGTTACTATACCCTTAAAACCTATTAATAGAGCAAGGCAGATGTGGTGAATGGTTCTTGTTGTCAGGTCGAAGACAGAATGCAGAATGTCCTGTCGCACTGAAAATAATATCTAAAATATTACTGCTAGGATAGCTTGCAGAATGACATCATTTCTGGTCATCTGACTTCTAGTTTCCAGGCAAAATCCACATTGCTGAATGTCACAGTACATCTACCTGTAAAAATACTCATACAAGGGCTTTTGCTCAGATCTTTGACAGATGCTGAAATCATAAAACAATTAGATTCCTTCATGCTTTCAAAGTAACAATGAGTTCACCCCGAAGACAATTCAGAAAGCTTCCTAGTACAGACTTTGTGTCTCTAGCTGCATTAAACCTGTCAGATAGCTTACAAAATAATTTAATTTCAAATATTTTTCTAAAGTTTGCTGGACTGAGGTTAACCCTCCAGTCTCCTGTTAACATATACAGTTAAACAGTTACAATAGTGCATGTAGATTTTTGTTATCTTTCGGTGGGGCACACTGTGGATGCATTTTAAGCACAAACACTTTTCAAATACCATTTCAATGCAAACATCTGTACAAGGCAGTTTGACATACACATGACATAGAGTTCTAATACATTTGTAACACAAGCATCTTATATAAATTAGTTTCATATTCACAAATGACATATAATTATTTACAAAATTACAGCTAGGTGTGCTGGCAGTCTTTCCTTTTGTCAAAGCACTAATAATGTGTACAATACCAGAAATTCTGGGTATACAAGAACAATGACATGAAAGAAGACACTACGGACAACTGGTATTTGCCTAAGGAGAAGCTGTCTGGGCTACATGCATACACCTGAACATATGCATAATGTGGAAGTACACATCTTGTAATCCAAGGGAATAAGGCCTGGTAAGTAACATATTGCTGTAGAATATGCGTAATTTACTAAACCGTTCATTGCAATAAAATAGGATGTTGCAGGCTGTTTCCACCCAATAGTTGAGACTCAGCGGGTCTGTATTATATCCTCGAATGCTTAAAAAAGCGAACGCTGACTTGATCGAAATTATTTTCGTGAAACTGCAAAATATCGAAGTAGCAGAAACTCAATTTTTTTTCCTAGGGAAAGAATTCGGTTGTCCATTTCTGCTGCTTTGGTATTTTCAGTGTTATGGTGGAAAGTTACTGGTCGGATTCAGGTAAGGGTGCGATTGTGTGGATGTGAGTGTTAGGGTGATTTAGGTGAGTTAGGGTTAGGGCTCGGGTTAGGTGTGTGTGTGATTGAGTGGACATGAGGGTTAGGGCGGACGTAAGTGAGTTATTGTTAGGGAGCGGGTGAGGTGAGTGTGCGATAGTGATGGACCTTAGGGTTAGGGTTTGGGTTAAGGTAAGTGGGTAGTTAGTGGTGTGTGCATAGTTTAGTGTAGGGTTAGGTATCAGATTTTAGGTGTATGTGTGTGGATTTCTGTTTGTTTGGTGTGCTTGTGTTGTGTGTATGTGTTTTGGTTCAGTGATTTTTTTCCCTGGGAAAAAAATCACTGATCTGACAGTTTGAGATTGTAAGCTTTCACTTAAATTAGGTCGATCAATCAGCGTTCGCTTTTTTAAGCATTCGATTATATAATATAGACCCGACTCAGCTACCCCTGTGGACATTGATTTTTTTCTTCTATTTAGAAAAGGACACCGTAACACTGAGTGAGCTGTGCGTAAAGAAATGGTATTAGTGATAAAATGTCCAGGTGGTGAAGATCCAGGTGACATAACAGGAAAATGGATAAAGGAAGTGTTAGGTGATAAGAAAGTGAAGACAGAGAAAGTGATATGAATCGTGAAAGTGTTCTAAGAAGTCAAGATAAAAACAAAAGGAGGAAAGCACATTGCAAATGGTCATTCTTTATAAACACTTTCCCATCAACAATTCAAAAGATGTAGAAAATAATGCAAGGAGTAGTAAACAGGAAAAAATTAGTAACAAGACAATGCATGATAAAATTCTTTTATGTGGGACTAGCAAGTGGAATAGATGCATCGGGCCTCTTGCTGCAGTACTAAGCAGTTTCTGTTTCAAGTTGGACAAGAAGGAAATAGTGTACTTTTTCTTAGCAGGACAGCGATCAGGAATAATTCAAATAATATCTAACTCTGAGAGGTAAAACTATCAGTATATTGTCATAAAGGGTCTGTTGGTGTAGATGCTTCAGGGCAGTATATACAACAGTTTGAAATATACACTGCTAGTTATAGGCATTGCAAATGCAGTGATAGTGTTGTAGTAAAAAGTAATGCATATTGGAAGATGCATTTCATCATGCCCAAATGGATTTCAAATTTTAAAATGGATGACAGACCATTAAGATACATTGTACAATACTTTTATAAACACAGAGGGAAACATTATTTATCTTTAAAAATGTAGTTTAGAATAATGCATTATCTGAAAATCAAAATCCATAATCTGGTTGAAGAACACTATGCATCTTATAAAATAAATTAGGGGATGATTATTTATTTTCTTCCTATAAAAACTGCTGGGAACATTAGCAGTTTCTTATCATATAGTGTTCAGACATCTTTGTAATCGAAAATAAAGAACTCATCTTTGTAAACACATAAAACATTTTAATTGTTTAACTCCTGGCAAAAAATGATAAAGCTTAGGTTAGCCATATTCTTGCTGAGTAGCGTGGTTCTCAATGATTAACAGAATCTGAACCTATAAACTTTTAAGTATGTTTTTTATGTGCTCTATGATCAAAAAGAGATATTTCCTTCAGCTCTCTGTAATTTATTTATAAGCTACAAGTTTTGACATTGATCTAACTAAACATTTATAGTTTACAAGAATAATGCCTTTAAAACTTCAGCTGAAGAAATATTCACAGTCATTAATGAGTGTTTTACTAAGGATTGGTAACTTTACTGCAAATGGCATGCTATAACTTGTTACTTTTTGTTGGGAAAGCTGGCACTAGATTATAAAGTTGAATAATAAAATAAACGCAAGCGTTCATTCAATATTCAGATATAATCATGCAATACATGTATAGCAGCACATACTTTTTTGACTAATTTCTTATTTTTATATATTTAATTACTTTCTTGCTAACTTACATACATATTTTTGCAACCTTTTGTAGCCTCTTATATGGTGTGAACCAAAAGACATTTTCCACCAATGTTACATGCCACAGAACAACATGGAGAGCTACATGTAAGTTACAGTAGAATGCAAATGTTTGTATCTATGTGTACATGAGATACATAAAATGACATAATGCAGCATATTTTATAGAATTTAAATCCATGTTTGCTACACTGTAGATCAGTGAAAAATAAATAATTCAGTTGGCTGCGATTCATGACCTCCTGTTTGTCGAAATTAGCTCATGTGTATGATGAGTAGCAACAACATTGCATTTTCTGATTCAGCAAACAGCAGTGCATGTTGCAGCCAGCTGCAAATGAAGGGGTAGCAGATGATTATACTAATGACATATAAACAGTCAAGCAAATAATCATGGTTGAGTGATTCAGAAATGTTTAAAAGAAGCACAAACTTCATGCTTCCTTTAGCTCTGAATTTCAACACTTGCTGGAATGCAGCCAAATAAATACGTTTAAAAATATTAGGGGTTGTTGCAGCCATTATAAATCTGTATGTGCAGCAGACTCTCCTACAAGGTGCTGCTGCTGCTGCCAGCCCTCGGCCTTGAAGGCATAGGGTGTTCAGACCATATTTGACCTACTACTGACTACATGAAATAGAAATATTAGAGTGCTACAGGATGGCAGGGATTGTATAAAAGAAACAGTGGACATCTGCTGTCATTGTGTGAAGCCCTGTGGGGATCATGGTGAACCCATCCCAGTGAAAACTAAGGTATGTGCAGTTTTACATATATTAGCTGCAGGGACTTTTCAGTGGTGGTTTCAGAGGCCTTTGACTCAGGAAAACTCCACCAGTTCCTCAATGCAGCACCGCACTGTGAAGGAGAACATATTTGGTTTCCATCTACCTCCACAGACAGAGCTAACATTGTACAAAGTTTCTATACCATAGCCCATTTCTCTGAGGAACTGGACCATAGATTGTCCCCAAATTGAAGTAAAGCCCCTCCTGGTGAACAGAGAAGGGGATAGTTACAGAAAAGGCTATTACCCCATCAACTGTCAGGTGGACTGTAATGCATAAAGTACTATCTCTAATGTATGTACAGGCCATTCTGGCAATCTCCACTTCTCCCCCATATGACACAACTGTAACCTGCATGGAAGGCTTTCAAGGGGCAAATACTCACTCTTTTAAAGCAATCTACATCCTTTTAAGCAATAGTTTATCAAAATTCACTGCTCCCCCCAAAACACAGCTACCTATGCAGAATTATTTACAGAAACTCAGCACAAACAAGTAAATGGCTGCACTAAATACATCATCCATACCAGAAGTAAGCCCAGATCTAAAAGAAAAAACAAACCACACTGGTGGAATCCTTACCTTAAAAGGCTTTAAAATGGAAGGAAAAAAGTCAAGGCCAATATTAGAAACAGCACTTCACACAGATACAAGAACTCTCTGATTCAACTAAACAAGAAATCGAGAGGTCTAATAAAGTCCAAAAGAGCAAATTACAAGGTCAAGACAGCCTCCCAGACTAAGGGCAATCAAAAGGCCTTCTTCAAAAATGGTAGAATCCTTAAAAGTAACATTTAACAGTGTGCAGAACTGGTGGTAAGTGGCAAAACCTTCACCAACCAGGGTTGTGCAACAATTTTACTGCCTGATTCATAGGTTCATAGGTTGGTACTAGGCTATCAGCCCTAGGGCCTATACAAGCCTAGCCATAACAATTCCCTGGCTATTTCTTCCCACATTATTTACTTTCCTGGACCCCTGTCTAGCAGGGCGACTGACATGATCCCTGGGGTGAATTTCCTTTCTCCCATCCAATCGTCAAGGTTCCTCTTGAAGAGGTCCAAAAAGGCACTCTGCTTGACATGTATGGGCAATCTATTCCAGAGTCTGGGGAGTCTCTGGGTCAGGAACCTATCCCTCCAGCATGTTTTGTTTATTGTGATGACAAGGTGTAGATCCCTGGAGCATGTAGCTCTGAGGGATTGGGATTTCTTTAAGTGTAGCATGTCCAACAGCTCTGGGTTTGACATGGCCTTGTATGTTAAGCAGAGATTGCCTCAGAGTAGATGATATGCGACAGAGTATAGCTGGAATTTTTTTAAGGCGGTCAGCGTAGGGCATCTGCTTTAGGCCTGTGATTCTTTTAGTGAGGTATTTCTGAGGCCTTTCCAGTTGTTGCAGATGTCTTGAGAGGTACATACCAAATGGGGCGTTGTATTCTATAATGGGTCGAATGAGGGATGAGTACAGTGGGACAATGACCTCCTTTTTTCTGGATGAAAAGCCCTTCGTGATGAGGTGTGCCACATAGAAGGATTTCCTGACTGTTGTGGCGATGTGGTTATCGAAGGTGAGACCACTGCCCACCTGTGTCCCTAAGTCTCTTATCACACTTTCTGTGTTTAGTGTACTGCCACCTATATGGTAATTCATGGATACATGTTTTTTCCCAAAGGGGATAACAATACATTTCTTGCCATTGAGCTTGAGCCCATGGCTCTGGCACCAAGCATCTGTTTCTGTAAGGCCCTTTTGTAGAGTATCCACATCATTTGGGGATTCAATAATGGCTCCCAGTTTGCAGTCATCTGCAAACTTTGTTAGCCAGAGTCTCTTAGTGTTGACCTGTACCTCAGAGAAGTAGATGCCAAACAAGAGTGGCCCCAGGACTGAACCCTGAGGTACTCCACTTGTCACTTGTCTGGAGCTGGATTTGGAGTCGGCTACTTTTACAGTGTGGGTTCTATCAGTAAGTCATTTAGCAACCCATTGGGTGACATAGGGACTAATGCCCAACTTAGTATGTTTATCTATGATTCCAGAGTGGAGGATGGTGTCAAAGGCCTTGGCAAGGTCTATATAGGCTGTTTGGACCACCTTACCCTTGTCCATGGCTCTGGAGACTGATTCAAAGAAGTCAATCAGGTTCAGGAGACAAGATCGGCCATTCACAAACCCAAACTGGGTGGGGTCCAGTGTTTGAAGGTTGCCAATGTCTTTGTTTATAAGTTCCATGATAATACGCTCCATAGCCTTGCAGATAAGGCTTGTCAGACTGATGGGACGGTAGTTTCCGGGATCCAAGGTGGATCCCCCCTTGTGGATTGGGATAACTGTAGCTCTGCGCCACTCAGTGGGCATGAAACCTGAGGTGAGGCTATGATTAAACATGACACTTAGGTGAGGTGCCAGTTCATATTGTAGTTCATGTAGTACACAGCCCGGGATGTCATCTGGTCCCATGGATGCTGTATTCTTGGCTTTAGAGAGTGCATTTTGTACCTGTGTGGCCGTTATTACTGGAATTTGGCAATCTTCCGGTATTGAGATGGGCCTATTACCCTCAATGAAATCCTTTCTATCATAACCCCCCCTCTCCAACTATCAACAGTCAGCAGGTCCTGGAGGCACTTGCTAAAGCCAGAAACACTGCTTCAGTGTTTCCCGACAATATCCCTGATTGCCTCCTAAATAGCTTAAAACATGACCTAGCAGGACCACTTGAGGCAATGTTGAATACAGCTGCAAAACAGGTTATACACCAGGTGAATGGAGGCCTGCAATGGTCACCCCCTTCATAAAGGTGGGCCATCAGTTGACTATGGGAACTAAGGACCGATCACTGTAACAATTTAATATGCAATGCCATGGACCAAATTTTAATGGAAATGATCAAGAAGGACATTGGCAACCTTCAGACACTGGAACCATCCAAGTTTGACTTTGTTAAGGGAAGGTCTTGCCTACTTAACACAGTAGACTTCTTCAAGAGTGTCACCATGCTTATGGATGAGGGGAAAATGGTGCATAACACCTAAGTTGACTTGGCCAAGGCATTCAATACAATATGCCATAAATGTATTGTTGATAAATTCTCAAAGTTAAGCATAAATCCCTACATAACTCATTGGATTACCAGCTGGCTCGCATATAGGACCTAAGAAGTAAGGACTGGTGAGACCACCCCTACCAAGAGACCGGTCCCCAGTGGAGTATCCCATGGCTCCATGCTGCACTGAGTCCTGTTTGGCATCTACTTATCCGAAGTCAAAGCTAATCAAACATCTCTTGTTCCCAAGTATGCAGATGACTGTAAATTGGAAGCTATCATTGACTCTCCCCATGACAATAAAATCCTTCATGAGGGTCTAACACAAAGAAATGACTGGTGACAAAACCATACATTAAAAATCAATCCAAAGACATGCATTACTGTACCTTTGGGAGATAGTCCAGCAAAGCTAATTATTTCATTAGTAAAAAATCCCTAAGAATTGACCTGTTAGTTAGGGTTCTGAGAATATATGTAAACAGTAATATGACATTCAACCAACATGTAGCCAAGACAGTAAGAAAATCATTCTATGTCAATCAACTCATAAGCAAAGACATGACATCTGGGTCCAAGGAAGTAATAGTAACACTCTATTCAGCCCTGATCAGACCCATCACAGAGTACAATGCCCCTTTGGCATGTACTTAACCAGACACTTCCAACAGTTGGACTATCCTAAATAATTCATCACCAGGAGAATTCAGGTATGAATACTCCATCCTACAATGATCACCTTATGGTCCTATCTCTGTATTTAGTCTCCTACAGGTTACTAAGATGCGATCTATGCCTAGCATATGAGGCATCCTCAGATACAGCTCTGATGGACCCCTTGCACATCTGCAAGACAAACAGCACCAGAAACACTAGATCCAAAGACCTGAACTTTACCTGAGACATAAATAGAACTTGTTGATTGAATTGATGTGTCTCAATGGATTTTTTCATTATGAAATAAAATCTTCAACTAGGTGAAGCAGAGTTCACCCCTACCCCTGTTCAAAAGAAAAAAAAAATTGGATGAGAAATTGCAGATTCACACCCAGTTTCGTTCCCATGTCTCTGATGGGCAAAGATTGACAGTACATAAATTAATTCTTGACTAACATACCCTTCACATAATCATTTGCTATCTCTTTACTTACACACTCAATCACATAGGTATCCAAGGAACTCTGGGACAAAACTGGATTGGGTTGCACAGCTATGCTTGTAAAGACCCTGGTGGTCATTAGCCTAGTATAACATATAAACCTATGAACAAGGATATCTAGTGGGGGATGCAGGATATGCACTAGAATATTGGCTTAAGATTCCTATGAGTACCCCCCACAACCCTACTGAACAAGATTACAGCGCTGCAAATGCACAGGCTAGAAATATCATATAGCATATTTTTTGGCCTTCTCCAATCATGGTTCCCCTGTCTAGATTTTTCGTGAGGTGCCCAGCAATATGACCCTGACACCTGTGTGAAAATACCAACTGTCTGTGCCATTTGACATATCATACACAGAAAGAAGTTGTAGCATTCTTCCACATGACAGGAACCACAGTTTTTAGCACTACAGGCAGTAATGGCCAGCAGACACAGATAAGGGGTCAGATGAGGAACCTGCAGCTGGGAATGATCATGACAGAGAGAGAAGTGAACTATATGCAATGGGACTGATTAAGATGCAGTGAACAGCACACACACACACACACACACACACACACACACACACACACACACACACACACACACACACACACACATATGCGCGTGCACACACACACACACACACACACAGATATGCACATGCACACACAGATGCACACACACACACACACACACACACACACATGCACATGCACACACATACACCACTTAATTAAAAAAAATGAACTAACCAGATTTTAGTCATAAAAGTGATACAATCAAGCAAACCAGCCTTTGCTTACTCATACAATGGCTGGCTACTTTGAGTATTAGACATAGGCAACCCCAGGCTAAGATGTTCACAAAAGCAACAGTAGCAAAGGTGAGTGATGAGCCTGTGATGAAGATATAATGCTTACCTATGTTTTTGTACTATACTTCAGTAAAATCAAACTATGATTATCTATACAAGAATGTCATAACAACGAGTTTTGTGTATATATATATATATATATAGAGAGAGAGAGAGAGAGAGAGAGCAAAAGAGGCCAAATCAATTATGATACATTCAAATGAAACACGTTTTTTTTTTTTTTTTTGCATATGTATTTAAGTCTTCACCCTTTGCATCAAGCCTAAGCAGTCCCATGGGAAACATACCCACAGAGGGTAGAACAATGCCAGCATCATTTGCACAGATAGATGAACAAGCATCTGTACACAAACTTATGACTAGAGAAAAAGACAGAAATTAATTAAGACACAAATGACAAATTGCAAACCAACAGTAAAAAGAAAATAGGCATTAACCAAAAATATGCATTGTCTGTTCACTGCACCCTAGAAGGGGACAGGGTAATCTCAGCATCATCTGCAAATGGTCTGAGCAAGCACTACTGTATAAGTACAAATGCCATAGTACTGTAATACTACCATAGTACTATATAAGTTCTACTGCTACTACCATAGCACTGTAATACTACTGTAGTACTATATAAGTACTGCTGCCATAGTACTGTAATACTACCGGGTCTACATTAAAAGCATAAAAATGCTTCTGAGCGAATACAGAAGTAGTGACACATATTCATCTAATTGCATTTAAGTGATTTGATAAATATGTCATAGGGCAAGGAGATAGTTGGCCAACATCACGTTGTTGCCTTTTCCTTCCCTATAGTGTGATCTCACAGTTGGTATATTTAGCAAGGGTGGTGTGGAATGGCAGATTCCCCCCCGTGTTGGGAGGTGTAGGGCGCGAAGCCCTCCACTTGTTTATGGTGTTAAATTATATTTTTTTTAGCGAATGGCCACGTAAGTTTTTTCATTAGGGAAAAATTTGCTTATGTGGCCATTCGCTATTTTTAGGTTTTGTGCGTTATGTGTCAACTTTTATGTAGTCGCACATATGCACTTTTGGTCTTATAATATAGACCCACACTACCATAGTACTATATAAGTAATATTACCGCAGTACTATACAAGTAATACCACTATAATAGTACCACTACTGCCACCACCACTACTACTACTACTACAACCACTACATCTAATAACACTATTGGAGTTAAGCAGAGTAAGCACAATAGAAAATATTATGTGTCCTAATGAAAACATGACATTTGAATAAACAAGGCAACTATAAATAACATAAGTGTGCCAAGGGCAGGCCACAGTCATCATTATCTGTACAGTGTTGGAGGATATTTGAGGCTGGCTTTCCAGTTATCTAAGTTTACCTTGAAGGTGGCAAAGGTGCTGACATGTAGTGGAAGTTTGTTACAGAGGTGAGGGATATGATGGGTTTGGAATCTATCATGCTAATGTGTCTTATTTAGTTACTGATGAAGGTTTACGTCCTTTAACCAAGTACTTGAAGTACTATTAGTTATGTGAAGAAATAGACCAAATAGGGTTGGAACTTTTATGGCATGAAAGGCTAGACAAAGATCTTTACAGAGGAGTCTTAACAGAATGAGTACATATAGTGGGCTGCCAGTCTCTTCTGATAACTAATATCTGTCAGGCCACTTATCTTTTTTAGTTATTAGTCTCTGAGGTCTCTCAAGTATTGTGATATGTTTAGATAAATAAATGCCAAACTATGCGTTATATTCAATAATGGGGCTGATAAGATACTAGTAAAGTGGAATTGAGACTTTATTGAATGTAATGGAGATACCTTTGAAAATCATTTGTACCAGATAGAAGACTTTCTGAAGTACATGATGGTCAAATGATAAGGAATTAACAACAAGAGCACCCAGGGAATCATAGTGATCTTACATTGTAACCATTTCTGACACTGATTGTTTAAAATACATCTCCTTTTGATTACTGTATGTTCATATACACTGTTTTTTGAAACTGTATTTTTGTCTTTACCATTAATTAATTTTTACTTTTTAATTTACATTGTTAATACATCTCAGACATTATTAATATTGTCAACATTGTTAGTATTATTAGTTTACTGTACTGTACGTCAAGAGCTTTTCGCCCTGGATCTCTACTGAAAATGGGTTTCTGGCCCAGACAGACTTTACCTGGTAAACAAATGTAATAAATAAATACATAAATAAATAAATAAAAATAAGATCCCTTACAACAGTGTCTGATTGGAGGGGTGAACCTCCTGTATGGAAGTGAAACCTTTTTGCATAAGAAATGAGCTATGGTACATTTTCTTTACATTTAATTTGAGACCATTGTCCGTGCACTAATTGTTAACATGGTCTGAGCCATGCTGGAGCAATTGTGAGTTAGTTGAAGATTGAATAACAACACCCAATTACCAATCATCTGCAAACTTAGTTAACGATAGGCCAGACGTGCTGGCTCTAGGTCTGAGAAATATTTTTCAAATAGTAGAGGGCCCAAAACTGAGCCATGTGGTACACCACGGGTAACTGCTTTGCTTTCAGAAGTGACACTTGCTACTATAACCACATGACTTTTGTCAGACAACTAGTTAGCTATCTATTGCACAATATAAGGATTTATATTCAGATTTACAAGCCATCAATAATGCTTGCATTGGGAATAGTGTCAAAGGCCTTAGACATGCTGTATGCATTGCATAACCAATATCCACTGCTTCAGTTACTATTTCAAAGAAATTAATGAGGTTAAAGACCCAGGGCCTTCCTTTGATAAAGCCAGACTGATGAAGGCTGAGGTCTGAGAGATTTTCAATGTCCAGATTAATGAGTCTCAGATAATGTATTCTATAGCTTTACATATGAAGCTAGTGAGACTAATGGGTCTGTAGTTACCAGGGTTCATGCTTGGTCTATCCTTGGGTAATGGCATTACTATAGTTGATTTCCAGGATTCAGAAATTTAACCAGTAGAGAGGCAAAGACAAAAGTGATTAAGCAGGAGTTCAGAAAGACCATATTTTGCACTGATAATCAGGCAATGTGGTATGTTATCAGGGCCCATGGATGAAGTATTCTTAGTTTATGAAAGGCCAAGAGAGCTTATTCTTTGTGTATGTTCAGCTCTGGGTAAAAATCATCTTTATTTTCTGGGTGGCATATTCAGTGATTTATTTTTGATTTGTTTTGCTTTTTGTTTACAGAGCCAAGTTAAAGTAATTGATTTTATTTCTAAAAAAGGAAGGATACTTAGACAGACTGAAAGGATAACATATTATACTGCAGTTTATAGGTTCATAGGTGTGTACTAGGCTAATTGCCCTGGAGCCTTTACAAGCCTAGCCCATAGAAGTGCCCTGGCATTGTGCCATCCAAGTTTAGTTCCCAGTGCCTCTATCAAGTAGATCCACTGTTGTGATCCCCGAAGTGAACTTTTTATTTCCCATCCTCTCATCAAGATTTCTCTTGAAGAAGACCAGTGAGGTGCTCTGCTTGACATGGATAGCAAGTCTATTCCAGAGCATGGGCAGTCTCTGGATTATGAACCTGTCCCTCCAGCATGTTCTTTTGATTGTGGTAATGAGATTGAGGTCTCTGGAGTGTGTGGATTTGGAAGGACTGAGATTTCTTTAGATGTAGCATTTCTAACAGAGCTGGGTCAGACATGGATTTGTAAGTCAAGCAGAGATTGCCTCTTAGTAAACAATATGAGACAGAGAATAGCTGCAGTGTTTTGAGTCTGCCCATGCAGGACATGTGTTTAAGGCCTAGGATCCTCTTCATGAGGTACTTTTGTGGCCTCTCCAGCTGTTGTAGGTGTCTAGTGAGGTACATGCCAAATGGGGCATTATACTCTATGATTGGTCTAATGAGGGAAGAGTAGAGATAAATGATGACCTCTTTCTTCCTGGATGCAAAACCCTTGGTAATGAGATGTGCCACATAGAAGAACTTTCTGACCACAGTGGCAATGTGGTGGTTGAAGGAGAACTTGCTGTCAACCTGTGTCTCCAGATCTCTTATAATACTTTCATTGTTAAGTGGGCTCCCATCGATGTGGTAGTTAGTGGGAACTGAGTTTTTCCCAAAGGGGATAATGACTAATTTTTTGGCATTAAGCTTAAGGCCATGGTTTTGGCACCAGTCATTGGTCTCAGTATGGCCTTTCTGTAGGATGTTTGCATCACTTGGGAAGTTAATAATGGCTCCCAGATTGCAGTCATCTGCAAACTTGGTCAGCCAGAGTCCCTCCATGTTGGTCTGGACTTCTGACAAGTAGATGTCAAACAGGAGAGAATCCAGGACCAATCTCTGTGGGACTCCACCCATGAATGGTCAGCAGTCTGACTTGGAGTCTGCTACTTTCACACTGTGGGTTCTATCTGTGAGCCAATTTGTAACCCACCTAACGATATAGAGGTTGATGCCTAGTTTGGTGAGTTTATAAATAATTCCTGAGTGAGGAATGGTATCAAAGGCCTTGGCCAGATTAAGGTAGGCTGTATGAAATGCCTTACCCTCATCCACAGCTTTGTTGACTGACTCAAAAAAGTCAACCAGGTTGAGCAGGCATGATCTACCTTTCACAAAACCGAATTGCATGGGATCTACAGTTTGGAGATTCTTTATATCCTTGTAAATTAGGTCCATGATGATGTGCTCCATAGCATTACATATCAGACTTGTCAGGCTAATAGGGCAATAATTGCCAGGGTCTGTAGTCACTCATCCTTTATGGAGAGGGATGACTGTAACAGTGCACCATTCGGTAGGGACAAACCCTGAGGTGAGGCTGTGAGTGAACAGGGCACACAGATGAGGTGCCAGTTTACTTCTTAGTTCATGTACAACACAGCCAGGGATATTATCAGGTCCCATGGAAGCTGTATTCTTGGCCTTGGACAATGCAGCTTTAGCCTGTGCTGCAGTAATGCTGGGTGCCTGGCATTCTTCCAGTATTGAGTTTGGTCCTTTTTGGGGGAGGGATAAGGTTGGCACTGAATCTGTCAGCTAGTATGTTGGCAATATCTGTTGGCTTAGTACAGGAGGTACCATCGTGCAGTAACTCAGAGCAAATCTTGGTATTGTAGTGGAGACTCTTGATATAACTATAGAAGGCTTTGTGGTTGTTTTTAGTGTCTGCTGCAATTCTACCTTCATAACTGGCTTTGGAGGTTTTGATAGGAGACCTCAACTTTTTGTTGAGGCTAATAAGGGGATTTTTTCCAGAGTTGGGACTTTACCTTTTTCTGCAACTTCTTCCTTCTGTTGCAGAGTTTACTAATGATAGGGAACCACCAGATTGTCTTCCTTTTTTTTTTTTTTTGGAGGAGGGCGTTTTGGTTCTGTTGGGTATGGCTAGTTCCATGCATTTATGTAAGTGTCAAAAAAATCATAAATCAGTGTGATGATTTCTCAACTTTGTGGCCTTATACAAATAAAATGTTTGCTGTAAGGATCCCAGCTTTCATGTTAAGTAAAGAATTTTACAACTGTGTTTGATCACAAGCTTGGAGACAGGATTTCTGGGCTGGAAATTCTTTCTATTGTCTGAAGACATAGATAATTACTAGGTTTCATATGTAAAAGTGTATTTTATTGCTGTGGTTTACAAAGAAATGTAAATTTTGAGTTTCTGTTAGACTGGGAAGTAAAGGAGAAGTGATAAAATGTAATCTGAAATGAGTCAGCAGTACTGTGTATTATCAATTTAAGACTTTCTCAGAGGGAGAAAGATTCAGCATTTTGTATCTTGCCTTGGATCTAGAAAGTACATCCATGTAACAGCACTTGCTTGCTCTGTATGTAAGTAATGTTATTTACAACTGTATTTCTCTTAGAGATAGATAGAATATAGCCAGATTAGTCTAGCTGTTTTCTATATTTATGTCAGACTATCCTACAGTATTGTTTTAGAGCATTTTCCTGTGATTTCTGAACTCTGTAATGTCATTGTGGTGAAGCAATAAGTATTGTCTGGTGTTTTTATTATGTATTATTAAATATTTTTAAACCTTTCAACTGTAGCTGTTTTGTGTAGAGATAATTTAAGCTCTAGAGTACTTGCATGTATTTGCTGATACTGTACAAAGCCACTCTAATCGCCTTGCTGTTTGTCACACTTACTAATTGGATAATAATAAAATTCCACAGTGTAATTGGTCACCCTTTGGGTACGGCCTTATACTAGCTGATAAATAGTGGTTGGTGGCAGTTGGTACTTCCTTATAGTCTGGGCAGAAAGGGTGCATAGCTGGAGAACCTGTGCCAGCTTTCCCCAGGTGTGTCTGTGTGTTTGTATATAAATCATATCTTAAAGTGTGTGTGTATCAGCTACTTGGGCAGGGACATGAAGCACTGGTGTGACAGAGAGGGTGCTGGAGGTTTTAGCTTCAACACTAGGCTGAGATCTTGACCTTATAGCTGTGCCAGTGGGGAGTCTTATCGACGATCTGGAGAGAAAGGGAGAAACCAGCCCCAGACAGACTGTGATCTCTGTGTGCTCTTAAGGGAAATTGTACTTTACTGTGTGTGTACTTATTATCATCCCAATTTGGATGCCCCTCATTGGCCCCTCACTGTTGCTAGAAATGAAGATTGAGGCTCCTTGATTACTGGACCAGTGCACAGGTGTTACAACTCCATTTCCTTTTCTCATAGCTTTTGATTCCATTAAGAAGTGAATTAAGTTGACAAAAGGGGCATGTCAATATCTGACCAACTTTCTAAGTCCCGTCAGTTTATCTTGGTGGCATATGTCAACTACACATAAAATCCAAGCTTGCTGGACTTGCAATATCACTTGCATTCTGATCAATATGTTTGACATTGATCTGCAAAAAACACTCTTAATTTTAAGAGGTATCATTTTTGAGGAAATACTGCAACAGATATGAGGTGTAATTTTGCTATGAATTGCAGTGACTTCTGAAATGAAAATATGTTTTATCTAGGAGACATATGTAAAGTCTCCCAAGATTATAGGTAGTGGGACACAAAAATTCGTGCTTACTTTTGTCTGAGGCAGAATATTACTTTTTATTAAAAGATGAATTTTACATTCAGCGTCAAGTGTACTAGGTGCTGCTATGGAGATAAAAGATCACTGTTATCTGGGAGACTGAGTTTGCCATGGTATACATCAGAAGATCTATATTTAGTTTGTAATTGCAATGACAAGTTGAATAGTCCATTGCTCAATCCACTTTGCCCTGAAGTAAACTGTACCATAGTGACACTAAGATTTTCAGTCTGCTGCCTTGTTTTCAATACTTGCCCATGGTCGAGCAAGGGCAAATGCTATAACCACCAGGAAACTCAGGTAGACAGCAAATGCTGGAGGTGTGATGGGAAGAAAGAGATAATTGGGAACAAATTTCAATGAGTTGGCAGACTTTAAAGATTCCCTGCAGAGAGACGCTTATCAGAAATACTGGGTAAACAAATTAGTGTAACTAGGAAAAAAATTTTTCTGAGCTATGATATAGAATCGTAATTACCTAGGCATAATAAGGCCTTGTAAAGTCTAATTATGGTGGCTGCCAAAAAAGCAATTACTAAAAAACTGAAGAAGTAGTGAATATAGTAAAACAGATAAAACAACTGGAATTGGGATCTTTAGAAAAGTTTCGGAGCAAATTATGTAGAAAAATGGTAATTGTCAGAACAATGCATACAGGGGAGGAATGAGATTTAAAAGAAGGCAGAATTTTAAAGCCATAAACAGCATATTTGCTTGGTGTATAAACCTACTTTTGCGTTTGATTGGAGGATGCACCATGTAGTAAATGATGAACTGTACAAAGACATCTCTGCACATCATTATGGCATAACCCGTATGTCATGCTTCTTTACACTTGTTGATTTTCTGCTGTTGTTGTGGTAGCTGTGTGTTGCTAGCACTGCGGTCCACTATGTTTACCTGCTTACATTGTACCATACTCACTGTCACATTTACAGTTGAGATGTGCTCCACTGAGAAGTGAGAAGAGTAATGCCAAGGGATCAGAGGCAGATGCATCACTCTGTACCAGGACATTGTCCCTGTCCATGCCAGAGCGGTTACAGATGATTGGCTGTGGACTTCTGTGTGAAGGTTTCTCATTAGGTCTGTGAGGTATTCCAAGAGCATTTGCAGATCTTGCTGCAGGAGATGTTTGAGGCTTGGTGAAAATAATGCACCAGGCCTTCACCATATCATTAGATGACCTTGCCAGAGATGGTTAAGCCTATAAGAAAGCTCACTGTCCAGAATACGTATTGTTTACTACATTGCAGTGGTTGTGGCTATCATAATGGCAGCATGTGGCCCTACACAGCCAGTGGGATCCCACCATCACTGTTGTACCTATACAGGGAACTGTTTCTATGGGGTTTATATCAGTTCGCTGAAATGTTATTCCGGCGAACACCTATTCATCGACCCCTATTCAGTGAAAATTGTGTCAGCAATTCACTGAGTTTACTAATGGCAACTAAATAGTTGCCCAAAGCACAACAGACCAACTGGTAGTTGACTCAAATTCACCCACCCCCCACCTCCCTAACTATATATACCAACTCTGAGATCACACTACAGTGGAGAAAAGGCCAAAGTTCTTTAGTTGTCCATTGTGCTTCAGGCAACTATTTTGTTGCCCTTAGTAAATTCAGTTTATCACTGAAACAATTTTCATTGATTAGGGGTCATTGCATAGGTGTTTGCTGGAATAACATTTTGGAAACCTAATATAGACCCATTTCTATGTGTATATGCATGAGTGCACATACTGACAGTTGACATTCCATGACACAAAACCACATGTCCATACTATCATGAGATCTTTTGTCACACAGCTATGCTGTACTGCTCAAAAATGTAGACTGCACCTTTACTTGGCACAACCAGTTCTGTACAGCTGCCAGGTAAACTGGGCAGCCTTTCACATGAGTCCACCTAACTTATTTGAACACATTTTCTGTGTTATTATGCATTTATGTCTGCATTATTGTCATCAGTGTACACCTCTGAATGGTACCTATGGAACAGTGCTAGTATCACTCCTGCATTGCAAATGTCATACCTTTGTCACTCTGTATATGCATGTGACTTTCACATTCCCTTACTTTTTGCCCATTCATGTTTGTCATGCAGTCCCATACTCAGTTTTGTCCCTACATGACTGCTAGAACAGTTCACATCATGATGACATGCATATGCCACTGTTGGTGACATCTGCATTTCTCTGACACCTTCTGTGTTTATCTACTTCACGTATGTGTGATCCTGAAGTGTTATGCTGTCCATGACTGTCCTTGTCTTTCTAATTAATGCATGCCTATCTTGTCAGTTTCCTATGCCACAATATATCAACTTACCAGGTATGTGTTAGTTGTGTTATGTGATAGGACTCACTGCTGCTTGGTTGTCTGTGCTATTTTCTCTTTTCTTTGATTGACTGAACATCATGCAGCTGTATGCATGGTACAACAGCCTTTTCCTTTCATTGCTTATTTTCTTCAAATTCCTGCAGTTGAATCATCTCTGTGTGTTGTCTCTCCTTGTATTGTCCTGTTATTTGTCTTCTGTGTAATATGTTCCTTTTCAACTCCTCTTACACTCTCCCATGTTCTTAATACTCCCTGCTTCTTCCTCTCTCCTAATATCCAAAGAAAAAGCACTCATGTCCCTGTAACTCATCTTCTGACCTTCCTATATCTTCTTCTGTTCATCTATTCAAGCAAAACTCTTCTGCTTTCTTATCTGCCCCATTCCTTCAGGTATGTGAGATGCATGTGTTCCTTACAAATATCAAACACCCCATTTCTTTTTATACGTTCTTTTCTGACACTATGTTGTTGACGTGGCCTGGCCTACCACATCATCATATATCTAGTTTTCTATTTGTCCTTAGGTGATAGATAATATACACGTCTTGTGGACATGTTTCTGCATGCTTGTCTGATAATGTATGCAACAGATCTCGGGAATCTTTCTGTTCTTCCCAAGTCTGAATATATTCTGCAATATATTATTTGCTATATTGTTATAATTACATTTTGATGCTTTGTTTTTTCTTTTACCGTGTCCTGATTAACCTTCCTAATTTAACCAATAAATTAATGTTCACACAGTGGTGTCCATTTGTGTTTGTGTATGCAATAATCTTCATTTACCTGCTTGTTCATTTACTTCTGCTTGGATGGATACATAGGTATGGTTAATCAGTTCCTTTGCTTCTCCACCATATTCTACATCTTAGTCAGTGGACTGTGATCACATCATGCTAATTAGGTTGCTTCCCTACATGGCATACTGTGGACTTGAACTCTGATGACATCCAAAATGCCGTGTCATTGTTTTGAAATTCTCCTCACTATCATCCCAGTTCCCTTCATCTACAACCTGTAAGAAGAAAGAATGCTGGAAAAAGAGACTGTTCAAGCCAGCAATTACTGAACTCACTCATGGAAAGGAACTAAACAGACACATCTTTCTAAAAGTGAAAACTTGCAGATCCTGCTTATAAAAGTCCATTAGCAGTGACACAATCCTCAAGCATTTGTCATAAAGACAAAAACAGAAAACAAAATATGGATCCTTGTACTGTAAAACAGTAGATAATCATGTAAAGATTGTTAAATGCATTTAGAACAGCTTCAGAAATGTTGATTATCTCTGCCATCTAGTGGTAACTAGCAAAGGACATGGTAATGAGGACCTAATTATGCCGGAAAAAAAATATGAAGTCAAGCAAAATATATAAAGTTAAGTACCTTGAACAAGTGCCTTGCTAGATGTAATATAGCTGCCTGACATAAAACATTAAATAATTTTAAGATATATTATCACATATTAGAGAGTGGTGCTACTTTCCTTCAAAATATTGGTGTTCTCATATGGCTAATCAACAATACAGAAACGGTTTACTTGTTATAGTCCAAGAAAATAAGAAAAAAAAAGTGCTAATGTATATTTATCTGTGTGTATATGTGCGTGTCTACTTCAAAACATTGAATTGTCATAACATTGAAACTCAAAACACAGACCATAACATCGAAAACCCAAAACAACGAAAACTCAGAACTCTGAAACTTTGCATCATAAGATTGAAAACTACAATGCACATGTAAACAACAACCCCTCCAACTATAACAACCAAACTAACAAATACTTTTTACTACATTTCTGCAGTGGGGCAAGCCCCCCCTTGAGCCGGTCTGAATAAGACATTTTACTTACGCCCTGCATTCTTTTAGTGAGGAACCTCTGTGGACAGTCTAGCTGTAGGATATGTCTGGTTAGGTACATACCAAAGATGGCATTGTACTCAATGATAGGTCTGATGAATGCTGAATACAGTGGAACAATGACTTCCTCGGACTTAGATTCCATAACTTTGTTTATAAGTTGAGCATCATAGAATGATTTCCTAACCACTGTAGACATATAGGTTCATAGGTTCATAGATGTGTACTAGGCTGATGGCCCTGGAGCCTTTACAAGCCTAGCCAATAGGATTACTCTGGCACTGTGCCACCCAACCTTAGTTCCTAGTTCCTCTGTTGAGTAGAACCACTGGCGTGATCCCTGGGGTGAATTTTCTATTTCCTATCCACTCATCAAGATTTCTCTTGAAGAGGGCCAGTGAGGTGATTTGCTTGACATGTATGGGAAGTCTGTTCCATAGCATGGGCACTCTCTGGGTTAAGAACCTCTTCCTCCAGCATGTTCTGTTGATTGTGGTAATGAAGTTGAGGTCTCTGGAGCATGTGTTGCGGAGGGATTGGGATTTCTTTAGATGTAGCATTTCTAACAGAGCTGGATCAGACATGGCTTTGTAAGTCAAGCAGAGATCACCTCTAAGTAGGTGACATGAGACAGAATAGTTGGAGTTTTTTTGAGTCTGCCCATATAGGACAAGTGTTTAAGGCCTAGGATCCTCTTTGTGAGGTACTTTTGTAGCCTCTCCAGTTGTTGCAGGTGTCTAGTGAGATACATGCCAAATTAGGCATTGTACTCGATGATTGGCCTAATGAGGGAAGAGTAGAGGGAGACAATGACCTCTTTCTTCCTGGATGCAAAACCCTTATTAATGAGATGTGCCACATAGAAGGACTTTCTGACCACAATGGCAACGGGGTGGCCAAAAGTGAGGTTGCTGTCAGCCTGTGTTCCCAGATCTTTTATAAGGCCTTCTGTGTTCAGTGGGCTACCATCAATGTGGTAATTCAAGGGAACTGGGTTTTTCCCAAGGGGGATGACAACACATTTTTTGGCATTGAGCTTAAGGCCATGGTTCTGACACCAGTCGTTGGTGTCACTGAGGCCTTTCTGTGGGATGTCAACATCAATTTGGGAGTTAATAACAGTTCCTAACTTGAAATTGTCTGTGAATTTTGTCAGCCAGAAATCCTTCGTGTGGCCTGGACTTCAGAGAAGTAGATACATAACAGCAGAGGACCCAGGACCAAACCCTGTGTGACTCCACTTGTGACTGGTCAGCAGTCTGACTTGGAGTCAGCTACTTTCACACTGTGGGTTCTATCTGTGAGCCAGTTTGCAACCCACGAAGTGATTTAGGGGTTGATGCCTAGCTTAATGAATTTTCTATGATTCCTGAGTGGGGAATGGTATCAAAGGCCTTGGCCAGATCAAGGTAGGCTGCATGAACCACCTTGCCTTCATCCACAGCTCTGGTGACTAACTCGAAAAGGTTGACCAATTTGAGAAGGCAAGATCTACCCTTCACAAACTCAAACTGTGTATGATCCAGAGTTTGGAGATTCCCTATATCCTTGTTTATTAGGTACATGATGATGCATTCCATAGCTTTGCATATCAGGCTCCTCAGGCTAATTATGTGATAATTCCTGGGTCAGTAGTGGGTACTCCTTTGTGGAGAGGTATGACTGTAGCAGTGTGCCATTCGGTAGGGACAAAGCCTGAGGTGAGGCTGTGATTGAACAGGGCACACAGGTGAGGTGCCAGTTCACTCTGTGTTCATGTAGAACATAGCCAGGGATATTGTCAGGTCCCATAGAAGCTGTATTCTTGGCCTTGGACAGTGCTGTTTTAACCTGTGCAGCAGTAATATTGGGTGCCTGGCAATCTACTGGTATTGTGATTTGTCCTTTGGGGGGTAAGGTTAGCACTGAATCTGTTGGCCAGTATATTGGCAATATATGTTGGTTCAGTATAGGAGGGACCATTGTGCAGTAGCTCAGAGTAAATCTGGGTATTGCCGTGGAGATTCTTTACATAACTACAGAAGGACTTGAGGTTGTCTTTACTATCTGCCTCAATTCTGTTTACATAGCTAGCTTTAGAGGATTTGATGAGGGATCTCAATCTTTTGTTGTGGCTGATAAGGGAGTTTTTCCAGTCTTGGGACTTATTTATTTATTTATTTTATTTTATTTTACATTTGCTGACCGGGCTAGTCTAGCTGGATGTATGTCCATTTTCAGTAGAGGCTCAGGGAGAAAAGCTCCAAAAATAAAAATAGAAATAATAATAATACATACATACTTTAAGAGTAATAACAGATAAAAATAGTAGCTGATAAAATGTGCAAAAAGTAAAAAAAAGTTATTACATAAAAAAGCAGTTGTTACAAAATAATAATTTCATAATAATAATATAATAATAATATATAATATATAATATAATAATAATATAATAAACTTCACATTATTCCACATCACTTTCCTACTTCTGTTGTAGAGTTTGTTTATGGCAGGGGATCATCAGATTGGCTTCCTTTTTTTTGAGGAGAGCGTCTTGGTTCTATTGGGTATGGCGAGATCCATGCATTTGTTTACCTGTTTGTACAGTGCATTGCTGCATGATTTGGCGGTCATGCAACTATTCTCAATTTGCATGGGTGCTGTGAAGTTAACCATCTCTGTTTTTAGGAGCCCAAAGTTAGCTTTGGAGACGTTTTTCATGGTGATTACCATTGCGGGGGGTGGGTGGATTTCCAAGGTAATATGTTTGTGGTCGAATCTAACCAGGGAGGAGTTGACTATTGATGTAAAGCAATTGTCGTCCATGTTAGAAATGACCAGGTCAAGGATGTTGCTACCTATAGTAGGGGTAAGAACAAGCCGGTCCAGAGCATTGGAATTAATGAATTCCAGAAAGCATTGTGCAAGTGTATTGGTACATGAGTAGTTTTCCCAGTTAATGGAGGGGTAGTTGAAGTCACTCAGTATGAGAGTGTTAGGTTGGACCCTAATATTCTCCAGGGTGCTTAGGAATGTGGAGTATGAGTCTTGTGACATGGTTGGGGACCTATAGCAGGCTATGACCTGAATCCTTGTCTTACCCAATGTTAGCTACACCTGAAGTATCTCAGATGCATTATGTTGGGCTACCAGTCTGGAGGTGTGCGCATCTTTTATGAATCTGGAAACACCACTGCCTTTGGATCTTTGGTCCAAATTCTGGGGCCACAAAGTGTGGAATGAGTTATAACCTAATAGTGCAGGGGTGCTTTTTGCTGACTTGATCCAGGTCTCTGTTACAGCACAAATATTAGTGTTCTCCATTTTAACGAGTGCTTTGAGCGAGTGCATTTTGAGATTTAGACTTGTAACACTGAGCAGCAGGACTTTCAGACTGCATTTGTTTGTAGCTGTTATGGTGATAATTTGGTCTTTAGAACACCACCTAAAAAAGGCACTATAGGGCTGGCAAGAGCCTTGGCCAGTATCTGGAAGGCCAGGGGTGACAGATGCAGACCAACTCTGGCAAAGCATCGAGGTCTGTCAATCATGTCATCCCAGGCACACAGATTCTGGATCCCCTTAGAATGACACCAGAAACTTAGCCAATTGTTGAAATCAATAATTTTCTGCTTGTACTGCGGTATCACTCTGAGTGATGGTAGGATGCTGCTCTGGGCGACGGTCATACCCACCTGGGCTACATAATCAAAGACTTCCTCCATGTCTCTTTTCATGTAGTCAAGGGAGGTATGTCTCAGGTCATTCACACCCACATGTACAATGACTGAGTCATATTTGTTCCTGATGTTGAGAGACCTGAGTGTGTGCATTATGTGGCTGATCCTGGCCCCTGTCAGGCAGCTGACTGTTACTTTCTCCTCACTCAACCTAGTGAGTGAGACATCAGTGTGCCTCACTATAGAGTCACCTATGAATAGTGTGTTGGGCATGATGCTTTGCCTTAAGGGCTTTGATTGAGTAGCACATTGTTTAGGAGAGGTATGTGTCTCATGATTACTGTTGTTTTGTGATGGTCAGGTGCATTTCTGCCTTGGAGGTCTCTGCTGTTTGGGTAGACTTTTATTGAGAGCCTCCATGAAGGTGGGTGTGTGGTTTGTGTTTTTATGTGAAGGCAGTGAAGGTGTGTGTTTTGGAGGGCTATATCTTCCATGTGGTGTGGTGCAAGTCGTCTTGACCAACTGTTCCGGTCTTGGCTGGAGAGTGCTTGGCTTACAGTTTGGATATATAAGTGCATCTCTCACAAGTCTGAGTGTTGAGAGGTAAGAGGAGAGGGTTGTCAGTGTACATGAAGCAGTTGCTACATTACCTCAATATGCCTAAGTTCACAAGGTTAATAGGAGAAAGCACAGGGAACTAACCTTTAGACATGCCTAGAGGGGTGGGCATTAATAAATACTGGAGCTGTTTCCTTGTAGAACGTTTAGTGCTGGTAGCACTTTTGTGTGCTACAATAATTGCTACAAGAAGTCTGGTAAAGTGCTAAACAAATAAGCTAGTAAAAGTGCAGGAGAGGAGAGAACTAGCAGATCTAAGGTAAAAATTGAAGAGCCTGGATACGGCAAATCTGTACCTGAACTAGATTAGTTACAGGAAAGGTGGGAAACAAGTGCAGATATGGACTTTCAAACCAGAAAGTTGATAGAGATGGAACACCTGTCCAAATGGCCAATAAGTTACAATTTCTGGGTCAGAAACCCCTCCTCCTGTGGTAGATAGGTTACCTAATACTTACAACTCCCACTGGTAAACTAGAAGCCTTCCCTCCAACACAGAAAGGCTTGGGGGCCTCAGAAGCTTGCCAACAGCCCTGGATACAGCATATCTGTATGTGGACTAGACTATTAGGGACACACATAAATAGTAAAGGAAAGGTGGGAAACAAGCACAGATGCAGGGTTTTAAACCAGAGAGTAGAAAGAGATGAAAAAACTGCTCAAATGGTCAATAAAGTTCAATTTTCTGGGCCAAAAAACACTCCTCTTGTGGTAGATAGGCTACTTAGTACTTAACGCTCCCACTGATAAGTGAGAAGGCTTCCCTCCAACATGACATGATGGTCAAAGGCTAGATTACTATTTATGTGTGTCCCTAAGTCCCTGACTACTGGGTCATCTCTAAGGGATGTGTTGTCAATATGATAGTTACCAGGGGTGGATGACTTCACAAAGAATACTATTATGTATTTCTTGGCATTTAGTTTTAGTCCATGGCTCTGACACCAGTTATTTGTCTGTGTCAGTCCCTTCTGGAGAATATTTGTGTCAGTGTTTGATTTAATGACAGCATCTAATTTGCAATAATCTGCAAATTTAGTCAGCTAGAGACCACTGACATTGGCCTTGACTTAAGAGAAGTAAATACCAAAAAGGAGCGGTCCAAGGACTGATCCCTGAGGGGGTCCACTTGTGACCAACCTCTTTGTAGACGTGGACTTTGCAATTCTAATTTCCTTGGCCCTGTCTGTGAGCCAGTTTACTATCCACTAGGTGACAAACATGTTTGGACCTTACCTCTTGAGTTGTCAACAATTCCCAAGTGGGGTATTGCATCAGATGCCTTGGACAGGTCAAGGTAGGCAGTGTCAACAATTTCTCCCTCATTCATTGCTTTGGTTACCTTCTCAAAGACGTCAGCCAGGCAGAGTAAGCATGATCTGCCTTTGATGAAATCAAACCGGGTCGGGTCCAGTGTCTGGACATTTATTACATCTCTATTGATGATTTCCATGATAATGCTTTACATGGCTTTACATATAAAACTAATGAGAATTATGGGTCTGTAGTTTCCAGGGTCTGTAGATGGCGCACCTTTGTGCAGAGAGATGACTGTTGTTGTTCTTCATTCATGAGGCATGAAACCTGTTTAGAGACTACAGTTAAATAGTAATAAATAGTAATTTCAGAGGTCAATTCAAGATGGGTGTACCTCAAGGATCAATCCTTGGCATGTTATTCTGTAACATCTTTACCAATTTATTGTTTACATCCTGTCCACAGTCATCACTCATGCAATACGCATATGACACCACAGTCATCACCATAGCTGATTCCCTCTCTGCCCTAAATACAATTACACAGAAATCCATCTCATCCACTGAAAACTGACTCACCATGAATCAGCTAATTCTAAATCCTCAAAAGACTAAAGTCCTGCTTTTTATTCCCAAAACTATGAACCATCTGAAATCTTCCTTCTCAATCTCATCCATCAGTAACACACCTATCAGAGTAGAATCACACACCAAACTACTGAGGGTCATCATTGATGACCATCTCACATTTGATCTGCACATTCTCAACAACATTAACTGATTGCAGCTGAGTGCTCCTCCAGGTGTTTCTGTAGTTACCTCCTACTGCGCCTCTAGGCGTCAAATATTACTTTTTCATATTTGCATTAATAATACCAAAATCATGCTACATACAATCAGAATATTTTATCTTGAAGCATACATGATGGTTAACACAATTGTATTGATATTTGACCTCTGTCAATGAGTATTTGTTGGAACTGTATGGTGATAACTTATTTTTTTAAAGACTCAAGCCATACCCACTGGGAGTTAAAGGTACACATACAAAATAGCTCTACTGGAGAGAATGAGTTAAGAAAACTCACCAAAAACTTGGACTACTTTATAGGAATAAAAAATGTCTCTCCAGTAAAGCTAAAATATCCCTATCCCATGCTTGCCTTCTCCCTAGCCTACTCTATGGCTCACAAATCCTTACTAACCTTCAAACCACTCTCTTAACAAAACTAGAATCCACCTACAATAAATTTGCTAGATTCATTGCATATCACATCTACTACTCACACCACTGTCTTGCTCTTAAAAGCTTAAACTGGCTGGAATTTCTCCACCATTTTCTTCTCACTCAGTTTACAATCATACATTCTATATTGTATCTGCCCTCCTTCTGTCCCAACCTTGCCTCACTTCTCTCTCTCTCTCTCTCTCTACTCCCCACCAATGTCCTTGCAAAGCTCTGACCAAAACCTTCTTCAAATCTGCAAACTTAAAAGCAAAGTAGGACAAAATCTTTACAGCTATTCCTTAACCCAATTTTGGAATTAACTTCATTTGGATATTAGAAATATTAATCACCTACAAAAATTCAAAACAAGTACCAAAAACGTTCTCAACAGTACATGGATCTGTCACTGAAATTGCCTTCCTTGACTGACCACCCTATACTCTTCTCCTCCCTCTCACCTAACTCCCTTTCTTTATCATATCTCTACTAATAAGTTGTACATTGACTTAGACCCATCTAAGTCAACCACATATCAACGATTCTTATCCTTGCGTATGAAATGGACCCTCAATTACAGTGATTGTGCTGCTTGCCTTATTGATGCAACTATGTACTTACTCTGCTGCTTGTTTTTAGTGATATTAGTATATATTTACTCTCTGAGTTTGTTAACCATGCACTTCATAATTATGTAATTCATTTTATATAATGCTGTATCTGAGTTTTTGTTATACTACATGTTTGTACTAATTGCGGAGCTTTTCTCCCATGGCCTTTGCTGAAGAAGGGTTTTGGCTCAGTTAGACTAACCCAGTGAACAAATGTCAGATAAATAAATAAATACATTTTAGGTCTTATAACATTTATAGTTTTCTGTGTCTAATGCACAGGTATTTTTGTTAAACAGTGATTATTTTGCATACTATCATATGCCAAGTACACTAATTTGTATAGAAAATGAGTTAGGAGCTAAGTTAATGTTTGGGCTTGGTGACTTCAAAAAGGTAGTATTTACAGTCAGTTACATCTGTTTTGGATGCTATTTCTTTTCAGAAGATGACAAATTAACATGCAGTTATTTAAGAGATGCATTATTTCTTTTGTATGTTTCAAGTATGTGTTAATATTAAGTGTGACCATCTGAAATAGCTTGTTACATATTGAATGAAAACAAAATTCACAGAAGCAACTGGGTGAGTGGATAGCCTGAGCTACAGAGTAATACATTAATCAAAGCTTCATCAGGCTTAATATCAAAATCTCTAACATGATCATTCAAAGGGCAATTTGTGGAGCATCTTGCATCTCAACTAAATAACACTGAAATTAATCCTATTAAGCCAGTCTCATCTGACATGCTTTCATAACAAAATACAGTTTATCAGTGGAGGATGTTCATCTGACTGGAACTGTCACATTTTTAATATGTCCTAAGATGGCCTAAACAAAAATATCTTATCCTCTAATGGAAATACACAGTTCAAGAGAATGCTTTAGAGTCTAATTATATTTTTGCAACATTTCTTTGTAATGCCCATCAAACAGTCTAGTTATTATCTACACTCAGTGAGAGATCTGTATGCTTTTGTGCTATGACACACTGTCAGAACCACACTGCGATATTCTTCTTTGTACTATTCTAATTTAAAAAGCCACACGTTTAATCTATTCTTTAGTGAGAGCTGTAGGAATAAAATTAATAACGCTTCTCTGGATCTGAAACGAGGATGTGTAGTTAATAAATCTTCCAGCTGAAGGGAAGTCCAAAACTGGTATGTGGTGAATCCTTCCTGTAGTATAAGCAATATACTGCAGAAAAAGTAAGAGCAACCATTTGCTTTAGCAGCACAGGTATGATATGGAGTACGATCCTTAAATCCTGCTGTGTATGCAATAGACAAATTTTGGGTTTCACTTCAGAGCTCATTAAAAACAATGGGGAAATAACCAGAACAGGTTAATGTGTGACACTGTATTATTATTATTGTTATTGTTATTATTATTATTATTATTATTATTATTATTATTATTATTATTATTATTATCATTATCATCAAAGGCAATACACTTAATTTAGAGTTTTCTGGCCTGATTCTGAGGCAAATACTTTTCTTTCAGTGACAGTGGTCTGTTGCTATAACAATTTCTAGTGTAAATGAATCTCTTGCTATTCATGTGTTTTGTAGGGATTCCTGCAAATCTGCTAGACATAAAGTCAAAGAAACTGAGTGCAGCCTACTTATCAAGATTATATAATGAGTCCTACCAGTACCAGCAGAAGGTGTGCTGCAGCATTTCACCAGATACTTTTATATTAATCAACTTTCATGAAGCTTAATCAGATAAGGTGTGCTCAGCATAACTGAAAGCATCATGAGAACTCATCTTACAAACTGACTTCCAGAATACTTGTGTCTCTGTGAAGCAGTACAGCCCTCGGTTAGTAAAAGAGTGGACTGATCTCTAATGTCGAGCCATATTAGTGTCACTGAGCTTCTGCATTCCATAAACTGAAAAAAAAAACATGAATGGAGTAGAATAGCTGTTTTACGGTGTTGTGCTCATTTTAATGGGCTCATGTTTTCATACTAGAAAAAGTAGCCAGCTGGAGCCTGAACGCAGGTTTATTATATAACAACAAACAAGCGTTTTGCTTCAAAAAAAAAAAAGCTTCCTCCAGGTTGTTGAAATTGCAACAAAAAACCTTTTCCGGCAATGTTCAATGCCCATGAACTCAAAGGAATGTCCTGGGTAGGCTACTATGTGCTAGCTCTGTACACTGAACCACTTTTTGTTTTTTTTTTTTTTTTTTACAGTTTTTGATGGCTTATTTGATTTGGTGTAAAAATGTTATAATAATAATCATGTTAGTGTGTGCTTAGCACACAAGAAGTTTTCTTTTTAAAGTTTATTTAACTACTAGAAAAAGTGGAATAGTAAAATATTTCAGTTATTTCTTTCAAGTTTTCCAAGATATGTAGTGCTTTTTCAAATAATCAGAATGCTAAATGAATCTTATAATTACTTCCAGCACACTTCTTTAATAGTATCAACATCAAATTAATCTGTGCACAAAAGCAATACACCTTCTACATATACACATATTACCATTTAAACATGTATGTCTACTAAAAACGGTTTGAGTACAGTTTTATGGCAAAGTGAAATATATAAAAACACAGTTGTAATACTGCAAATAATCTTGAAGTAGTTAGTACCATTTAACTGCTAAATGTTTCCATAAGAACTTTTGTTTGAGCAACAAAGAATGCAAATACTCTGTTACCTGTCATTTTGGTTTACTGAAATTTATCTCCTGTACATGTGATATTTTTATTATAAAGTGTGGTGTCTTGTGAATCAAGTTACATGACATATAACTCATTGTTGAAAGGTAATGTGTGTTTATATTCATTTATCTAAGGGAATTAAACAATGCAATCAGTCAGTAGTCATGAAGTGTTGGCATGTCAGCATGCTTCAGTAAAATATGTCTTACTCAATGTTAGACTAATTCACATTATATAAAGTATGTGTTTTTGAACACCAGTTCCTAATTTACTCTGGACAGCTTCTACTGGAAGGGTGTAATTTTTTCCTGGAATGTAGCAATCATGGGATTGCTTGTATGAACTTCACCTAAATGTAAATTTTTTTCTCCAGAAATATTTTTTTTCTCCTCTTCAATTTATTTTATTTTGTATGTATTTACCCCCTTGTTGACCAAGTTAGTCTCATTATCTCAGCGGTCTCTTTCTGGTTAGATACAAGGTGATATTCATAATGATTAATGGAAATTTTCCCAGGGTACCTTGAGATTTTCTCTACACTCTTCAAGCATTTAGTATCACTAGAAGTTTGTCACAAGTGCTTGGAAAATTCCACTATGGAGGAAAGAATAAACATTGGTGCTAGAGAAATTTTCGAGAGAGAATTACAGCAAAGATGAAATTCTAGTAAGAGAGCTGTAGAATAGAGGTTTGGATACAGAGATTCTGGACAACTTAATGAAGGAAGGAGAACCTAATGAAGTTGAGGAGGCCAGCTGGCGTACTGAGGTGGAAAGAGTTCTACAGGGATAATCTGACTATAAAGCTGATATTGTGGCGGAGAAGCAGAACAGAGAGGCTAAAGGTACAGAAGCATATTTGGCTGAATTTTCCTCAGCAACTGGGTACTGTGGACATCAGAAATGAAATAAAGAGAACAAGATGTGCAAGTGCTATAAGACAAGGAGCAGAAACTGGTATATAACATAGAAAGGATTTTGTCAGCAACAGAAGAGCAGCGCATTTAGGGAAGAAGAAGACTGGTGTTAAGATTAAGAAACAAAATCAGTCCTGCTATTGACATGTATAACATTATGGGCAATATTGTTTTGCCATTGGGATTTACCTTAGGAGATAATAAGAGCATTGATTCATTTGGGGTCAGAAGACTTTTTTGAAGTAACTTTTGCAATGTTTTCAGAAACAGAAATGTTTATATTTCAGTTAGAAAAAAGAAAAAAACATACCAACCTGGAAAGACTTCATTTTTTCAGAATGTTAGCTTGCAGTTATAAAGAAAACCAACCATGCAATTCAGAAGTTCAGAAATAGAATAATTTAACATAGAACTTTTTTCACAATATGTGGTAAAGTACATGACATAAAATTGCATGATAACAGAAATGTATGGACCAGGGTGTGATAGGGTGGTGGGTAGGGGAAAGTATGGGTTACACTGGAATGCATGGTGGAAAATTAAAGCATATTTCAAATAATATGGCACTCAAAAACAAATAGTTTGCATATAAAACATTCATGAAGTCTAGAGATAAGTCCTAGAAAAAATGAATACAAACAAAAGACCCAAAAAGACTACATAGATATAAAGAACAAATAAACCATGCCAAAAGACAAATCAATAAAGACAAAAAAGAATTCTACTGCAATCCCCCTACAGCACTAAAATCTGACCCCAAAAAATTCTGGAATGCTATCAGTCAAATACTTCATCATGGAAATCCTATCCCACCCAACCCTACCCCAGAAAAGACACCATTTGAAACTGCCAACACCTTCAATATTTGTTGAATCTATATCCAAACTCTTTAACTCAAATAGCTCCAATACAATGAACCCCATAAACACAGCTTCATCTTCAACAACTACCCCTCCCAAAATCTTCTCCGTCAAGCCCATCCCCACAACATACATCTGAATCCTACTCTGCAAACTAAAACCATGCTTGGTATATGCTGATAACATCCCTTCTTACATTCTTCAAACAGCTGCCCACTCACTTGCTTTTCCCCTCTCTGTCATCATTAACAACTCAATCTCTGAATCCAAAGTACCATCCATCTGGAAACAGTTCTATATCCTACTTATCCACAAATGAGGTAACTCAAAATTTAGACCTATTGCCATCCTCTGCACTCTGTCGAAAGTTCTTGAAAAATGCATACATACTCAGGTCATGGATCATCCCTCTCAAGAAAACAAACTTACTCCTACACAACATGGTTTTCGACCAAAACATAGGACCTACACTGCACTTCTATCCTTTCTCAATACTATTTCCTTGGCTAGTGATGACCAAAAGCATATCTCCTGTCTCTTTCTTGATCTCTCAAAAGCTTTTAATACTGTCTCTCACTCTCTACTATTAAGCAAACTGTCTAACCTCAACTTCTCCCCTGAAACAGTGGCACGGTTTGAAAGCTATCTAAAATATAGACTCCAATCTGTAAAATGGGACACTGCTTTATCTACTCCCCTTCCAGTACAAATGGGTGTCCATCAAGGATCCATTCTAGGGCCACTACTTTTCAATGTCTTCACTAACCTGCACTATACCTCCTGCCCACACTCCTCTATTATACAATACGCCAATGACTCTACAATCATAACAATAGCTAACTCCCACTCTGAACTCTTAACAGCTACTCAATCCTCCTTTGACTCAGTAGAAACATGGCTCTCAAACAACCAACTCATCCTCAACCCTAACAAACAAAACTTCTACTCTTCCTCCCTAAAACAGCCAACAACATAAAGACCTATTTTACTATCCTGTCACTCTGCAAGACTTCTATTGTAGTGGAACCTAACTCAAAACTCCTTGGTATCACAATTGATGACCAACTAAAATTTGACCTCCACATAAATAATTGTATCAGGAAAACTCACCTTAAATTAGGTCTTCTATATAGAAATAACACATTTCTTACTCAGGAAGCTAGAATAGCCCTCACTCATACCTACCCTCTTCCCTGCTTAACATATTGCTCACAAATTCTTACTAACCTTAACTCCTCTCTGCTTGCTAGACTTGAGACTACATATCACAAAGTAGCCAGATTTGGAACCAAACAATCCTATAGATCATGCCACTGTCTCTCTCTAAGATATTTAAACTGGCTAGAACTACCCCACCTCCTCCTTCTCTCTCAGCTCCAAACCGTGCACTCAATTCTTTACCAGCCATCCTTCTGTCCGCCCTTACACTCTATTATCGCTCATTATCCTCCTTCCAGAAACCTCTGAAGTTCTTCCCAAGACCTTTTAAAACTCTATAAGCCCAAATCTGAAGTGCGATGTAACTTATACAGCTACCACCCCTCTATTGAATGGAACAAACTTCTCCTCAAAATTTGAACACACACACACATTCCAAAAAATTCAAACTAGCTCTAAAAGAATATTTCAACGGGAAATGGATCTGCCAGTGCTCAAACCCTTCTTGAAAACTCTCAACTTCATCTCCCCTAATCTGAGTCTTCCTCTTCATTACACATGTACTGTATCCTGTTTGATAAATTGCAAAAAAAAAAAAAAAAAAAAAATTTTTTAAAAATTGCTATGGCTGTAATCTAACTCTTTTTAACATTCTCTTTACTTAAATATGTCCTTCCCATAGTCAAGTGACATTCGAAAGACATGCGTAGGGTGTGCTTTCATTGAAGGTTGGGCGTCGAGCTGGCAACTCGGCACCGTAAAAAAAAAATCTACTGCCAATCATTAGTTCTGCTGTGGCGACCCCTAACCAGGAAAAGCCGAAAGAAGAACATGATGACTAAAGGTAATCTGTAAACTCTCAAAAATGCCACTTGTATAATATCTTTAATCAATGACTAAATGTTATATGTATATACTGGAGCTTTTCTCCCCGGGCCTCTGCTGAAAAAGGGTTTCGGCTCAGTCAGACAATCCCGGTCAACAAATGTAAAATAAATAAGTAATACATAAATTTAAAACAACCAGAGGCTTTTTTTTATTATGGTGATGAAGCACATTCGGTTCATGATTGTAGAAAAAGCTGATATGGGAAGGTGGGAAGCAAGACCATTCTGTTAGAAACTGTAGACCATTTTATAGGAAATGTTATAAATCTGACCATTTTTGGTTTGACTGTCCTGTGAGGGGAAAAGATGAGGTATATGAAAAGAAACTGAAAAGGAGGAAGACAATATGCAGAAAACAATATTCAGGAAGAATGTGAAATATTGGTTCGGTTGCAATAAAGGCTGTCTTCCCAAAATAAATAGTTTAACAAGTGCCTTAAGGATAAAATTGTTCCCAAGTGACTTAGAATCAATAAGTTCCCTAACAATATTAATGACAGCGTTGATGGAGATTTTTTTTTTTAAGTATATGTGATATTTTTAATGAATGTGGGCTGGCCATGCTAAAGGTATTAATTAAGTACAATGAACAGAGAATGGAGTTGGATAAGAAAGAAATAGACAGATTATACAAGGAAATAAATGACGATTTGTTGTTTTCAGTTGAAGAATATAAAACTGTTTACATGAGAACTTTACAGGATGTGGATAATGCAGCAACACAACGTTACAGTAGGAAAGTGTCTAAATTGGAAAGGGATGTGAATGAATATAAGTGTGGGATAGCTTATAGTTTAAACAATAGGAATTTCAATGCACAAAAAAGAGTGTTTGGTGGGTACCAATTTTATCAAGCACACAAGTAGGATAATTACGGCAGAAGTGAGTGGAGTAATAATAACAAGGGACAACACATGAATCACCTGTATGGGCAGGATTTTAATGAAAATGAAAACCTTAGAAACACCACATGTGAGGGTGTCCATTTAGAAGAGGAAGGACTGAGGAGGTCCGAGAGGTTAAGGAACCGTGCTCAGCAATCCTCATATACCCAAGTCACAGGGAATTACCATCGCAATGACTATGCGAGGAAAATGTACAGGTAGGGCAAGTTAGCAGTGATGATTTAAGAGAAGAAGTCCCTATAAACTATACAAACAATAATTGTTATAAATCAACAACTATTCATTCTTTTAATGATTTTAACATATTTAATTACTCTGATGTTAGTATTAATGAAGTTTATTTTAAATTATTTATTAAAATTTACATTTGTGCCTATTAAAAAGTCTGCTATTGAAAACATTTTATTAGATATAAAAAATTTTACCAGGAAGTTGAATTTAAAGCATTTGTTCAAGGAAGACAACAATAATTTTAAGAAGGATGTGTTAAAAAGGTGTAGCACATACAATCCCCACCTACAGCATGATATTATGCATTTTGAAAATAATCTTATTAGAAGAGTTAGGAGTGAATATAAACAAGATAAAAACAAATATGAATGCAATGTAACTGATGATGAAAGTAAACTTTTACAAGAACTCAGTGGTAACAACAAAATACGTGTGATGAAGCCTGACAAAGGTGGGGGAGTGGTCCTTATGGACCAGTGGGACTACACTAATAGAATGCTGGATATATTAAACAACAGTAGTAGCTACACGTTAGTCTCTATGAATTAAATCAATATTTCTTACAGGAAAATAGACTACATAATAGAGGATAATTTATTGCAAGGTCTTACTGATATGGATTTGTACAATTTTTTGAAGGTGAAAAAAATGGTAATTCCAGCTATTTTTGGTATTCCGAAGACCCACAAATGTTTTCAAAACCCCCCAATGAGGCCTATTGTTTCATCCCAGGGATCAAAAACCCAACCTTTTGCTGTATATGTAGATACCAAACTAAAGAAATATTACACAAAATACCCACATATTTTGGTTGATTCTTGGGATTTTTTACAAAAAATTGGCAAAGATCCCTGTGGGGATGGAATTATGTTTATCACAGTTGATGTTCAGGATTTATTTTCTGTCATACCCCATTTGGAGGGTATGGATTGGTTTGAACAAATGGTATTAGAAATGAATTTGTTAACAGCTGATGAATTTAAATTGGTATTAGAAAGTATGGAACTAGTATTAAAAAACAATTATATATTTTTTCAGGGGGATTATTACCACCAAAAAGATGGAGTTGCAATGGGTTCGGCGTGTGCCCCTATATATGCGAATATTATTATGTTATACTGGGAGAAACATTATTTATTTGAATGTGAACTTTTTAAATTTGTGAAGAGCTATTATCGCTTCTTGGATGATATATTTATTCTATGGGATGGGCCTAATGAGTACATTGATGAATTGATTTCTTTTATTAACAACAGTACTACGTTTTTAAGGTTTACACATGAAATTAACTTGCATGAAATAAATTATTTGGATATTAAATTACAAAAAAAATTATAACACTAAGAAATACAAATCTAGTGTTTATAGAAAGAAACATTATTCCAATGCATAATTGCACTTTGACAGCGACCATCCTAGCTTACTAAAGAAGAATATAGTAAAGGGACAAATGATTAGGGTAGCTAGGATGACATCAGAGAGGGAAGATTTTCTTAGTGAAGTTGACAAAGTACAAAGAATGTTCCAACAGCGAGGTTATCCTTTTGAATTGACCCAATCTGTTAAAGAATATGTGATTGAAAAAAGGGATACGGATTTTGTACCCCACTAATTAAGCAGAACAATACAAACAATACAGCAGTTGACAACAATGGGAGTAACTATCTGAACAAGAAGACAACGTTATCATATTTAACACTTACTTATTATAAGGGCATAGGATGGCTTAAAAATGTATCAACAAAACATGGGAGGTGTTTAGGACAATGTCCACCAGGGCCACCGTTTTTCAAAACACATTGACATAGAGTTATAGAAGGAATCAAAATTTGAAAAATATTTTTGAGAGAAAGAAACATCTAGAGGTAGGTGAAGTTGTTTCTAATAGAAGAGGTACCTTTAGATATGGTAGATGCCCACAATGCCCCTTTATAGCTGATGAAAATAACTGTGAATCCTGAGTTTAGGTATGACATTGAAGGCAAGAAAATACAGTAGTTGTTATACAAAGGGGGTGGTATACATTGCATTTTGCAAATACTGTTGTGGATATTACATAGGTAAAACGGAACAACATCTGAGGAAGAGAATATATGAACACATTAGGGACATTAATAGGAAAGATGAGAACAATGCCCTTTATAGACATTCTGTTATATGTCAGCAAGCTAATTTCAAGTTTTGGGTTTTAGAGGAAGTGCAACATTTTGAAAGAGGGGGTGACTGGGAGACTAGGTTAGAATACAGAGAAATGATTTGGCAGTTGAAAATGGATGCATGTTGTGGTAAGGGTTTGAATGACCATGTCTCCATTACACCAGCCCTCAAAATATTGTCTGATGATCCAAAAAGACACAAAATTTAAGGTTGCTTTTACATAGAGGATGTTTTTCCCATGGTTTTGGAATAATGTTATGTTTTTCAAGAATATCAAGTTATATTTCACAATCACGTAGTACAATTTTATATATTTTTTATATTTTATACTAATATTTAATTTTATATATATATATATATATATATATATATATATATATATATACAATTTTATATATAATTTTATATTTTATACATACATTTATTATTGATATTTATTAAATATATTTGGTGCAATATATGTATTTTTTAAAAACTTTTTACATATTTATATATATATATATATATATATATATATATATATATATATACATATACCTTTCACATATACAAATATTAGAACAACAAGGTTGAAAGTATTATAATATATTTATCCAACTTTGTAGGTTTTATCGGTATTGTTTTATGTTGTTCATTAGAACTATCCCCTAATGTATGTTCCTGAAGGGGCTTTTTCTTGTATCTGTATTTTTGATCAGTTGTATAAACACAAAAATCATTTTTTGTATGAAAATTCTTTCAGGCTTAAGGTTTCAGCAATTTCTGTTCTTTGTTGCAATGGGAGAATATGTCTTTAATACTTGTTAGAATGATTAGTATGGCCAGCCAATGAATTTTATTTCTTATTTTTTTATTTTTTTTATTTTTTATTTCTTTTTATTTCTTTTTATTATCTATTAGTATTCAATTTAATTGAAATTAATTGATGTGTGTTTTTTGTATAAAAGGAATGATTTGAGCAAGGTTAATTGATTCTGAAGAGGTCTCTGGTGGGAGACGAAAGCGCTAAATCAGTTCTTTTAAACTGTCCTTTGCCAACTATAATAAAAGAATTTTTTTCATGGAGCTATTGGTGGCAATTATTCAAGAACTATTTTATGTGGTGGAGCTACTGGTGTTGATTATTATTGAAACTAACTATTTATTGGGGAAGACAGCGTTTATTGCAACCGAACCAATTTTCTGGTTACAAGTATTTCGTATTTTGATGTGGTTCTAAGAATGTGAAATATCTCATGTAAATGAGGAAAAAAGTGAATGAATGTAACTCAAAGTGAAGAAAAGGAGCAAATGGAAAGACAAATGGTAATGTAGAAGAGATTCAGCTACCAAAAGAAAATATGTGTCTGCTGGAACACCTCCTGTTTAGCATCAACTTTTCTGAAGTTAAAGACAAGGTAACCATTTGAAATGTGGAGACTACATGGCTGAAAGAACAGACTTATTTATATACTTAATCCAAGATTATTGGCCTGAATTTGTCCATTAATATACTTAAAAACAAAAAAGTCATGGGCATTCAGAAGTGCCATATAGCTTAAACACCTGATATCCTTAAGGAGTCATTTGCATATATCCCATTATCCTTTATTACAATACGTTTTAAGGAATCATACAGCAAAAAACTCTACCTTGGCTAGGATGTTCTTGTAGTTTTTTTTACTCATTGGTTTGGCTGTGTGTCCTGTTTGCTCTTTTATTGAGATGCCATTTCTTGGAATAATCCCTTTTCTCTGAGGTATGATGATCTCAAAGTTGGTGTATATAGATTTGGAAGTGAGGGGAAGTTGTTTTTCTGAAAAAAATGGAGTTTTAAGGAGAAGAGAAATTTTCCAAAATCATTCTTCTCCTGTGTTTTCAGTCATTTTTTTAGCCTTGTCGCAATCTATATTTTGAGTGCCAACATTTGAATAGCATGACAAAAGCCTATATCAAAATGTTCTGGCTGCCTAAGATTACAGATGACTGCAAGCTAGGAATAGTCATTAAATCCCCAAATGACTTAGCCATCCTACAGGAAAGTTTGTTGAAAGTAAATAATTGGTGCCAAAATCATGCAACAAAACTAAATGCCTAAAAATGCATTACTTTTCCCTTTGGGAAGTCATGTACCCCAGGGACTAACAGATTGATAATATGCACCTAAGAGCTGACCCCATTGTTCGGGGTTTGAGAATATATGTGGACAGTGAACAAACTTTTGATCAATGTGTGTCCATTGTTGTAAGAAAGTTCTTTTATATTGCAGAGCTTAAAAACAAAATACATTTTGTCTAGATGTAGGGATGTCATTGTCCCTTTTACTCAACCGTCATTCATACAATCATTCAATATAATGCCCCTTTTGGTGAGCATCTGTCCAGTCACATGCAGTGACTGGAATTCCCATAGTGATACCTTATTAAACAGATGCAAGGCCTAAACAACATGTCCTACATGGACCAGCTCAAAACAATGTCACTATACTCAGTATTCTACAGACAGCTGAAATGTAACCTGTGTCTGGTATACAAGGCAACCTCTGACTGAGTACTGACAGATTTACTGCACACCAGCAAGTCAAATGGCATGAGAAATAGGCAGTCAAGAGATCTAAACCTCTTCTGCAACATCAAAGCATTATTTGGAAGGGCAGTTATATCTCTCAGAGAATGCTGCTGTCATCTACGTAAAACAAAGTTCATCCCTATCTGTGTTCAAGCACAGCTTGGATCTATGGATGAGAAACGGAAATTTTTTTCCCCAGGACTGCCCTCTGTACTACTAATTGACAGAGACAGCTCCTAAGTGCTTTATCGAAAACATGTCTCCTCAAATTATCTATGATATTATCCCAGTTATTCTCATTAGGGGTAATATATAATTACCAACCTTGGGATGGGTAAGGCCAATTTCTAACCAAATGGGATGAATTAATTCAAGCACAAAATGGGAAACTGTGTTATTCTTATTAGGGGTAATACATAATTACCAACCTTGGGATGGGTAATGTCAATTTCTAACCAAATGGGATGAATTAATTCAAGCACAAAATGGGAAACAGTGTTATTCTCATTAGAGGTAATATATAATTACCAACATTGGGATGGTTATGGCCAATTTCTAACCAAATGGGATGAATTAATTCAAGCACAAAATGGGAAACTGACTAGGCTTAAAATAGCTCACAAGAGAGCTAGCTTAGTATTTACCTATGAACCTATGACTGCTTATCAAGTAAAGAAGAGGAAGGTGGTGACTCAGAACCAGAGGAAGAACAAGAGTGAAAGAAGTTAAATCTATTTAAATCTATTGGGTGTGTGGTGAGAATGTGAAAAATAAGAACAGGAAAAAAAGATGCAAAATGGAAAGGAATGGTTTGGGTGTTTTAGGACCAAATGTGAACTGAAATATAATAAGAGTGTAATGGTTGCTGAATGACACAAAAGGAAACAGTGGAAGTATTTTGTTTGCTGAATACAAGACATGTTATGGGATAGGGGAGTTATTAAGAGCAGACAAAGTAAAAATGTTAGATGTGATAATTATGATATCAGGATGGATTTTGATATATGACTTGAGGAAAAATGGAAATTTTGTGAGACTAATAGTAATATATGTATATGAATCACCTTCAGAAGCTTGAAACCCATATTTGCTCAACATGCTCTTTTCTCCACTGCAGTGCGATCCTGGATTTGGTATATATAGTTAGGTAGGGTGTGGTGGGCACAGCCCCTCACATTGGGGATGTGGGGGCATAGTCCCCCCCAGGTGGGTTTTAGTTACTTTAGTGTGTGTTTTGTTTAGGTTTGGGCAAGTGTTTACTTACCTTGAGAAAAATGGGCCATTCGGGTATTCAAGGTTTCATGATTTTCATTTTACAAAAATGAGTTTAGATTATATGGGATTTCAAGATTTAGAAGTAGATCCATGTATAGATATGAACAGGATAAAAAAACCTGTTTGAAAATTAAAAAAAAAAAAAAAACAGTGTAAGAAACTTCTCTGTGTGGAAGACTTTCAGTCCATATATTTCCAGTTAATCACTGTATATTAATCAGATCAGACAATAGTAGTAGAAGTAATGAACTTAAACTCATCTAAAGTCAAAACAAAAACAAAACAAAAAATAATAATAGAAAATATATAATTGTACAGCATTACTGAGTATTCGAAAGTAATGCAAGCAAGGCAGGCAGTCTGTTTCCAGTCGAAAATCCTTTATTGAGTACACAGACAAGTGATCCAAGTAAAACAAAAATAGACTAATAATTTCCTCACAAGCTTTCCGTATATAAATATATATATATATATATATATATATATATATATATATATACTTTTTATCAGGCATGGGAGTGGTTTATTGTCCTGTAAAACAAAGTGTTATTGGTATACATGTTAAATTCACATCCCTTCCCCCATCAGTGTGACATTTGAGCTGGTCCTGTCCTATTTAGTAGCTATCATAATAATATATAACCCTTATGTACTTTAAATAAAATTTATAATGATGTGGTACCTCTTATTTAACAAGATTATTAAGTCTGTGATTTTTATCCAAGACAATATACTACATGGCTGAAAATATATCAACCTTAGTTCATTTGGCAATCAAAAAATATATAAATATATACATATACATTTTGCATGTAAAAATCAATTTCTATTTTCATAACCTATTGTTAACAAAGATCACTTTTGTCCTTCTAGACTTCTTCAGGTCTGTGTACAAGAACCCTAAAAACAATCTATAAAAATATATATAATGGTATAATTAGTTAGTATTGTTATTATACATCATTTTAAATAAAGTGGAAAAAAGAACCAGAAAAAAATAAAAAGAAAAAATGTATGTCTGATGATGGAAACAAAATATACACTTAAATGTCAACTGATTTAAAACTGTATTTAAAACCAGTTTGTAGAATAAAATAAAATTAAAACACAAATAGTCATGTAAACAATGTGGCATCTTTTTAAGTTCCATTGCACTTTTAATTGAACAGTAGAAGTTTAGTACAGGCTTCCTAAAAGAGTTCAGCTTTAATTGCAACATGAATTCATATTTCTCCAGAATATTCTGGATGTCTCCTTCAAGATCACCCATGTCTATGCGATCCAGGATCTGGAACTTAAAACCTGTGTGTCTTTTATGAAGAGAAAGGTGTTTGGCTAGTGCATTATTTTTATATCCAGAGCGGATTTCTGACAGATTACAAGAAATCCTATGCTTGAGTTTATTTACAGTCTTGCCCACATAGAATGCATCACATTCATTGCACTGTGCCCTGTAAATTACTTTTGTAGTGTTACAGTCACCCCTGCACTGGTTTTAATGATCTTCTTTAAATAAGGGCAATAAAAACTATCACCTTGCTGTATAAATATACAAAATGTAGAATTAGTTTCACATCTTTTAGTGCTTTTATCATATGGTCTAGGTTTAAATTCAACAACATTTCTAATGATCCTGGCCTTCCTATAATCAAATGATTGGGCTTCACCTAAGATGTTAATCAGAAAAGTGTTTCCTGTGACAATTTCCCAGTTTTCTTCAATAATGTTTTTGATACTGTGATAATCCAAAGTGTATATCAGGCTGCAGCTATTTTTGCATATGTTATCCTCTGTGGAATTACTTAACCTTTTTCTACTGGGGAGGTTGAGTGAAGGAGCTTCAGTCCTTTTCAGTTCTATAATGGGTTCCAGGATATTTTTTAACATTTGACTTTCATAGCCTCTCACCAGAAAATCATTCTCTAAGTTGTTCAGGTTTCTCAAAAATGGTTCCATTTCTGTGGTAATTCTAGCTAATCTATAGCCTTGGGACTTCACTACATTATACTTGTTTTTTGTAGGATGTAGACTTTTACTGTGGAGTAATAAGTTAACCCTCGTTGGTTTTCTGAATAGATCAGTGGTGATTCTGTTATTGTTGGTGTCCTTGGAAATCTGCATATCTAAGAATGTGGTTGAAGTACAGCTATGGGAAGAGGTAAACTTCAGGAAGGTGGCTGCTTGATTGAGGTAAGTGATAAAATCTCCAAGCTGCAAGGTGTCACCTTCCCACACAATGAAGATGTCATCAATAAAATGTAAATAGCATGTGAAATGCTGCATGTAGTCTGTATTGTTTAACACAAAATCCTCCTCCCATTTGCTCAGGGCTATGTTCGCTATGCTGGGAGCCATGGCAGCCCCATTGCTATACCAGTTTATTGTTTGTAGTGTTTGCCATTGAAAGTAAATAAATTGAAGTCCTGTACAAGATTAATGAGCTTGCTTAACTTTTGCAGTTGTGCATGTAAACCCTGATTATGTTTCTTAAAAGACTCCCTAGCTGCTGTCATACAGTAATTGTGAGGGAGCACTGTGTACAAAAATTTCACATCAGTAGTTAATAAAATACTGTCAGCTTCCACTGTAATGTTTTTTATTTTCCCCAAAAAATCCATTGAATCTCTTGTGTATGACTTATTCTTTTCTACTAGAGGATTCTGCAAGTAATCAAGGTAAATGGCTGTGGCTTCAGTAAGAAAACCTCTACTTGCTCCCACCGGTCTATAAGGAGAGTCTTCTCTGTTCTTGTGTGGCTTTGGCATTCCAAAAAAGTAAGGTAAACATGGGCATGGAGTCCATAAATAATTATAAAGGTTTTCAGTGATAAGTTTTTCTTCCCATAATGTGGTGAGATTAGTATTCCATAAATCATGTGCTCTTTTTATATCATCCATGGTAAATAACTCATAAAATCTGTTTTTGGTTGTAGCTAGTGGTATCAGTCACAAGTATACCTCCTCCCTTGTCTGCCTTCATTACATGCCTGGATTTATCATTGCCTAGCTCAAGCAATGCTTTTCTTTCTCCCTGTGTTAAGTTATAAAGTTTTTTCTTAGGAGTATTTTAAGCAGTTTCCTGATATCCATCTCACATTTCATTTCAAAAGCAGCTAGTGTTTGATATAGTGGTGGACAATAGCTGCTAGGCCTTTTTATAGTTTCATCAATAGGCTTATTTTCACTGTCATTACTTTTGCCATGAAACTTTACCCTTAAGTTGAGCTTCCTCACAAACATTTTATGGTCTATCAGTACCTGAGCAACCTCACTCCTGCAGCTTGGTACAAAAGTAAGTCCTTTGGACAACACACTTTTTTCCTCTTTAGTCAGTGCTTTAACAGAGTCATTCCAGATAAGTGGAGCACCTGTTATTGTTGCACCTGTTATTGTTGTTATTGTACCTGCTATTGTGGTTGATTCCTCTGTCTGAGCCTGGGACTTGTGTTGTAGTCAGGGTTCCAGTCGGGATTGCCCAAATATTGTATTTCCCTCACCCCTGTCCACTGTTTGGTTCGCCTGTCTCTCTGGGAGTTTGTGGATAGAGTATAAGACCTCTGGAATTCCTCCTCTGCTTTCTGGAATCTCTGGACTATGATGTTTGCAGAAGACATTATGATCTGTAGTGAGAGTAGCGAACAGGTGGATGAGTCCCTAGAGAGGTGGAGATATTCTCTAGAGAGAAGAGGAATGAAGGTCAGCAGGACTAAGACAGAATATATGTGTGAGAATGAGAGTGAGGATAGAGGAATGGTGAGGATGCAGGGAAAAGAGGTGGCAAAGGTGGATGAGTTTAAGTACTTGGGATCAACAGTTCAGAGCAATGGTGAGTGTGGAAGAGAGGTGAAGAAGAGAGTACAGGCAGGATGGAGTGGGTGGAGAAGAGTGTCAGGAATGATTTGTGACAGACGAGTACCAGTAAGAGTGAAAGGGAAAGTCTACAAGAGGGTAGCAGACCAGCTATGTTATATGGGTTGGAGACAGTGACACTGACAAAAAGGCAGGTGTCAGAGCTTGACGTGGCAGAGTTGAAGATGTTAAGATTTGCAGTGGGTGTGACGAGGATGGACAGGATTAGGAATAAGTATATTAGAGGGTCAGCCCAGATTGGATGGTTTGGAGACAAAGCCAGAGAGGCAAGATTATGTTGGTTTGGACATGTGCTGAGGAGGGATGCAGAGTATATTGGGAAAAAGATGCTAAGGATGAAGCTGTCAGTTAACAGGAAAAGAGGAAGGCCTAAGATAAGGTTTATGGATGTGGTGAAAGAGGACATGCAGGTGGTTGGTGTGACAGAGAAAGATGCAGAGGACAGGAAGAAATGGAAACAGTTGATCTGCTGTGGCGACCCCTAATGGGAGCAGCCGAAAGAAGAAGAAGATTATAAGAGGATGTGTAAGGAAAAAAGAAGTATTTGCAGAAATACTGAATGAATGGTTAGAGGAATGGAAAAAAGATGAAAATATATGTGCTTGGCTTATTAAATGTACATGGAAGAAGGATGATCAAAAATATTAAGAATTGGAGGCCAATAAATCTGGGGAATACTGATTATGAAATTGTTATGAAACATAATACAAAATACAATATGGATCTTTCAGAAAGACTGATGGGAAGAGGCATATGAAGTAAATGAAAAACAATTAAAAGGGCTATTAATAATAATAATAATAATAATAATAATAATAATAATAATAATAAAAATACTACTACTACTACTAATAATAATAAAAGAAGTAATAGATCCTATTTGAATGGAGAATAACTAACCTTCTTCTCCCATATAACTTTTTAGCAACCTCCTAACATACTACTTCTAATGTTCCCCTCCGATTTTAATGCACATTTTAAAAGGGACTGAGCAGCCTGGCATATAAAGGCCCTGTTGGCAGTTAGCCTTGTATATACATCTATAAACCTATAAACCTACAAAGGTGTAAAGTTGATTGCACGTGTTGTAGAAAAAGCATTCAATCTGGTATGTTATGAGATAATGTGAGATATTTAGGTGATTATGGGTTTGGGGAAAATAATACAAGTATTAAAGAAGTGTTAAGAGCTGTCTTGGGCAAATGTTATGAAAATGGTTGGTTAGTAAAGAAACTAAAAATTGCAAAAGGAGGTGAAACTTATCTGTCCAACATGCCTGAGATCCAGAAACAACAGAGGGGAACCCATCCCAGTGGACATGAAGGTATGTGTAAGCTTGCAAATACTAGCCACAGGTACCTTTCAAAGGCCAACTGGAGATATAATGGGGATCTCACAGGCATCAGCATCCAGGGTACTACACCAGTTCCTAGATGCCATGTTATCACATGCCAATGAGCATATATACTTCCCCCAAACTCAGGAGGAGTTGTCCAGCAATATGCGTCTCTTCCACCATGTGGCACACTACCCGGAGGTACTGGGTGCGATAGACTGCATGCACATACATATCAAGTGACCACCCAGTGAGCATGTTAGGTGCTACATAAACCGCAAGAGATACCATTCCATCAACTGCCAGGTCATGTGCAATGCCCAGGGCATTATCATGGATGTGTGTGCTGGCAGCCCTGGAAGCGACCATGACTCCCACATCTGGCATGCCTCACAGCTGTATCAGGTATTTGTCAGGGGGGACATCCCACATGGCCACCTTGTGGGGGATGCTGGCTATGCACTGGAACCGTGGATGATGACTCCCATCAGAAATGCATACACACCCATACAAGAACACCATAATGAGGCACACACACAAACAAGAATCATCATAGAACGTGTGTTTGGGATGCTGAAATCATGGTTCTATTGCTTGGACATATCTGGTGGAGCCTTGCAGTACTCTCCAGGCACATGTGCCCACATCCTCATAGTATGTGCCATGCTACATAATATGATCCTGTGGAAACAGCTGCAGCAGGGACAAAATGTGGAAGGTTCTCACAGCCCACAGCAATTGCCAAGGCCATCACAGGCACAGAGGGATTTAGACCACGAACACCCTGTGCCAGCCCCAGTAGACAGACGGAGGTGTGCCCAATATTCCTATGCTTTGGCAAAGAGGGAAGGTATAGCACATACTCTGACAGTGTAGGCCCCCATGGGCTGACACACATCTCCACCTGCACACACAGTAAAATGGATGGCACACACACACGACCACCTGTAAATTGCAATGTATAGGTGGCCTACTGTGTGAATCCTACATAGGCAGCCCTCAACCATTGTACACACAACAGCTATTGGAACAAGGAATGTCAGCACCTGAACAATATATGCACCTATCAGCATATGTTGGTACTGTGTGCATAGGTTCCTAGGTACATCGGTAGGTACACACCCGATTGTCAGAGGCCATTCATCAATCAAGGCAAACAGTGTCTGCTGTTGCCACCACATCGAGTAACCAACTGTCGCTCAGTGGAGTAGAGCCAATTGCGGGATCCATGTGTGTAATCACTGTTCCCCACACACTCTGCATGGATTCCCTGGTGCGTTAATGAGGGGCTCCATATAATGTAATCATGGATGTAGTGGCAAAGCATGGGATGTACCCATGACAGGTATATGTCACCCCAGCATGCTCCACCTATGGTTGTGTGAAGGTGTAGCACATTATAGTGTGTGGCTCACTGTGACATACATACCCAATGCTGGAGCACATCCATTAAACATCACTTGGACATACCATTAATAGGTCTCATCCATATGTAAACTAACTGAGTTACCCATTTGATCACAGTATGGAGTAACAGCCATAGTACAGTCCACATACAAAACGCCATAACACGTGTACAAATCCCAGATGCCCAAGTGGTAAATGCAGTGACTGTCGTGCATGTTCCTAGTCCCACGTCCTGCAAGGGATGTAACGTAATCCCAAAGGCATGAATAATGCATGTTGGATGCAGGTCATCAGAACATGTTTAGCACATGTTAGCAGGAATATGTGTTGCCCAGTGCTGGTAAGCGTAGTTTAAATATGACTATACGGATATGTGCGAAACAGTGCTAAGCTTCTCTGAATATCGCGCAGATCATGGTCAAGTGATGTCCAGAACAGGTGAAACCAGCATTATTCACCCCTGTACTAATAGTGCCTGCTCTGAAGGGTAAAATGACCACTGCCAGGAGTAGAACATGCAATCATGTACACAATCACCTAACACTAAGCTACACAAGATGCACCAATGGCAGGTGTGTAATGTGACAGGTTCAAACACAAACGTGCAGAGTCCAGGTAACAGTATACACCGACATGTACACAATGAAAGGTGTATTCTGCCTGTCACTCTCTCTGTTTTATATATATATATATATATATATATATATATATATATATATATATATATATATATACACATAATAGAGATAGAAAGGGTGATAGAGAGATATATGTTGATATATACGGATTCACCTATATCTGCAAATATGCAGATAGGTCAATGACATGTACACAACCATGGAGGTACAAATAAATAGGATACTGCCAGCTATGGAATGTGTCACATACTGACACGCGTAATCACTAGGCTGAAAGACCGAAAGAACACAGTACCGGAACACTAGAACCGCGTGTAATATTATCACGATATTAAGGGACATTTAGTTATCGCTGCCGGTGTTGCGGTCCACGTAGGTACTGTGTTCAACTGTGTCTGTGATTGCCGTAGTCTGTGTATGTGTGTGTTGAGGGTGCCATGTGCGTTTCTGTGGGACTGTAACGTGTGTGCATGTGTGTTTGCATCGTGTGTTTGTTAGTGCTAACTCGGAGGTAGATCATTACGGTAGGTGTGGTTATAGCTGGCTGTAGGCATACGGTTACCACCTGTCCCACATTAAGAGGGACAGCCCCTCCCTGGGCAGTTGTGTCCTGACAAGAAATATTAACAAGGGCAAATGTCTGAGATTGTAGGACATAATTATGTCCCATATAGTATGTAATAATTGCATTAAATAGTTATGCCTGTATCAAAAAAATGTAAATGTTACATGAAACATGATAAGTAGCTAAAGTGCTACAAGAATATGTATGTATTCAGGATAAAAGTATGTGCTATCCTGTGTACTGACCGTGGGTATGTGTCGGCCTGTAAACACTGATGTGTGTCCTGCAAATGTCCCTCTATGGCCATTTGAAAAGGTGGCAACCCATGCCAAAGAGGTTCAGTCACCAACACAACTGCAATGAGTGCAAATATCTGTGACAGAAATACACGGGACAGCTGTCATTTAGTAACATTCCTTTACATATCGCTGTTTTTCCGGAGGTATGGAAGTATCAACCTCACCTGCATACTATATAGAAACCAATTAAGAATGGCCCAATGTATAAGCCCGTAACAACCATAGTTTCAGTCTACTAACTGATAGGTCTTCAATTAGGGAAGGAGCCCACACACATATATGGAATAAGTAGAAATGCAGTCCCCACAAACCTGTATATGCTATGTACACCCACCTACATCTCCCATACATGAAACAATAACAATACAGACTGTAATAACATCACAAACATCCACTCACTCAATTACATCTGCAGAAGCGTTAACATACCTTGTGAGAAACACATTTGTAAAGGCGCCATATGAAATCGTAGCTGTTGTATAATGGAACAGACAGCGATGTTAGAGGTTTTGTTTGCAATAGTCCCTTATCAGATGGTTGAGATGACAGGTACACTCACATGTAGAACTACATACTCTAGCCATCACACACAATCCACGGGGAACATGAATCCAAAATATCCGTGTCTCTACAAATAGCAGTTGCAATTCCACACAACAAAACACATACAGGCCATCTCCTCGAAGGTAGGGCAAAAGGGCAACGCCCAAGTGGAGAATTCAATTATACCCCACTGTTGCCGCGTAATTGATGAATGGAGTAGCTGCACAGCTGATGTGCATGTAATAATCTACTCAGGAACACCAATTGGCAGCAGGAAACCACATGTTACAGTTATCGACGTATATAAGGATGACTTGCCAGACATTCAAACCGTATGCTCATACCATAGAACCGTTTAAACAGTAAAGGTGTAAGAGAGATATGTACGAAAGTTCGTAATGTTAACAAGGTATGTAGAACACTTCAGTATGTTAGTGTATGTATAGCCTGTTTTGTATTAATTAAAAGTGTCTGCAATGCATAAAGTGGGAAAAGGTATTATGTAGTGATGTCTTGAGCATAGTAACGCTTGTAGAAATTGTGTGTCCTGCTGTGGGCCACAAGGAAAACATCACAGACACCACAAGGGATGCTACATGAGGGCTTTAAACAGAACAATTCCACACCACCTGCCGTCAGTGGTAGGGTATGTCCAACAAGTACTTGCCATAGCATGGGATACTATATGTTGATATAACTGTCACAGTAGGCCTGTGTATGGGCATATAACGACAATAACATGCTTAAGGTGGTCCTGCTGTGCAAGTATGCTTTGCATTATGGGATAATATGTAAAATATGTGTAATGTACAGTATTGTTGGTAGATATGTCAGATATTTTACACTGCATAACAGTTATATCATGCAAACAAAAGGTATTGTCTATTGGCATGTACAATACACAACAGGATACATATGTATTGTAGTCATGGGACACTGTAACAGCATGATAGCTAATCGAAATGGAAGAGCTACTCAATTAACCACGCACAAAGGACATGTAATAGCTTCACAGGTTCATAGTGAGGTACTATGCTGTCTGGCAAGTCTATGTGTAAGCCCAACTACAGTGTTTACACTGGTGGCACCTCTCTAGGGTAGTGTCCTGTCTGTGAACAGCAGAGCCATGTGTTACCTGCACCTCTGCACAGTACAGCCACTGCAGTGATCCCTGGCGTACATGTGTGTCTCCCATCCACCAAGTGAGGTATCTCATAATCAGTGCTACTGAGTGTCCCTGCGTTATGTACATAGGAATCATGTTCCAAAGCATGGTGAGTGTCTGGTTTGGGAATGTAACCCTCAATAACATCCCACTCATCGTTGCGTTTGTGCACATATCCATGAGCATGTTGCTCTCAGTGACTTTTGCTTATGTTGCTTATGTGGAGTATATCCATGAATATTGTTGTGGACATGGGCCCTCTATGTTCAGCCAAGGTCACCCCTGAGTATGCAGTATGCAAATGTGTACAGTTGTGGTGTCCGTAGTTCTGCCGCATACGTCACCCATCGGAGCTCAATAAACCTCATGGTGTGTTAATGTTGTAGTATGTAAAGCCGTTGCTGTTCTGTAAGGTACACCCAAAATGGGGTGTTGTACCCTTGAATGTGAGTCTACGTCAGCAGTTTAGAGGTACAATGGGTGCCTTTGTTCCAGCTGCAAACCCATTACAGATAAGGGTGGCCACGTAGATGGATATCCACGCCACATTGGCAATATGGTTATCAAAGGAGTGGGTGCTACATACGTGTGTACTAAGATCCCGTATAATGTCACATGTATGTAGGGGACTACCACCTATGTGATAGTCAGTGGGTGATTGGTGTAATCCAAAGGGGATGTTCATGCACTATGTGTCATGCAGCTTGAGGCCATGTTATCGACATCGGGTATCTGTCACAGTGACAGCCTTATGGAGGGAGTCTGTATCAGCTAGTGGATCAATTATGGTGCCTTGTATGCAGTTGTCCCTCTGTGCTAGCCTGTACCTCAGGGAAGCATATACCGAACATGATGGGCCCTATGACTGAGGACTGTGGTATGCCAAGTGTAACTGAAATACAGTGGGTACTACGGTATGCTACCCTCATTGTGTGGGTCCTGTCCGTGAGCAACTTTGCATAACATCTTGAGACATAGGGGTCAATGTGCAGGTAGATGTGTATGTTGTCAATACCAGAATGGAGAACGGTGCTGAAAGCCAATGAGAGGACAATGTAGGCTGTGTGGACCCCCTTACCATCATCAACTACCCTGGTAACTGTATCAAAGACTCCACCAGGTGTAGGAGCCATGGTCTGGCCCTAACAAGTCCAACCTGGGTGGCATCAAAGATCTGGAGCCCACCAATGTCTCTGTGAATGACTTCAATGATGATGTGCCCCATAGCCTTGCAGAACAGTCTAGTCAGGCGTATAGGGCAATAGTCCCTCTGGTTCATTGTGGCGGCACCTGTGTGGAGTGTGATAACTGTTGCTGTGTGCCATTCAGGGGCCACAATGTCTGATACAAGGCTATTAGTGAATCTGGTGGCCAAGTGGGGAGACATGTCGTTCTGAAGTTTGTGTAAATCACAGCCTGGGATGTTGGACGGTCACATGGAGTCTGTGTTCCAGGCCTTAGAGAGTGCAGGTTGGAACTGTGTAGTTGTGACCGCAGGTACCCCGCAATGCTCCTGCATGGATTATGGCCCTGTAGGGAGTGAGAGGGTGTAAAGTTAGCATTGAACCCATCCGCCAGGATGTTGCCAACATCACTCGGTTCTGTAATGTTCCTGAGTAACTGTAGTATGTCAGAGCAGATGTGGGTATTGCCATTGACTACTCACATACCTCCATAATGCTTTGTGGTACACCCTGGAATGTGTCACAGTAATGTTTACGTAGCTAGGTTTGGAGGATGTGATAAGGGATTCCAGAGCCCTACTGAGGCTGACCAGTGAGCTACCCCACCCATGGGATTGTACCCCACTTTGCAACAGCCTCCATCTTTTGTTGTACATTATGTCCATGGAACTGGACCCCCAGAGTGGTGTCCGTTATCTGGTGGGTACCATCATGGCTCTGTTTGGAATAGCATGACCCATGCAGTCGTGTAAGTGCTAATGAAGTGCACTGGGGTATGTTTCAGCGTTTGTATGTGCATTGTCCATCTGCATGGGTGTCATGATGTTTACTACTGCTGCCATAAGGCATCTGTAGTAGGCGTTGTACTAATCTTGTACTGTTTATGCCGTGAAGGGTGTGGTGCCGGGATGTGGATAACAAGGGTGATTAGCATATGTTCGGAAACTACCAATGAGGGGATAACCACAGGTGTGGAACACCAGTGGCATGTTGTTAATGTCCATGTCTAGGATATTGTTGGTCTTGGTGGTGGTGTGTATGGGTTGATCCAGCCGAGTGGAAATTATGAATCCTGGACAGCATTGACATGAGTAGCTATCCCAGTTAAGTGTGGGTTAGTGTCAGTCGCACATCAGTAGTACCTGTCTGAACTCTACTGTCCAGTACACCAAGAAATGAGGGCCGGTAACCGTGGGGTATGTTGTTGAATCAGTAGCATGTTACAATGTGTATAGCAGTTCTGGCCACAGTTAGTTGCACGTGGATCACCTCTGATGCATTGTGCTAAGTAACCAGCCAGGAGGTGTGTACAACATAGTGAAATATAGACACACCTAAGCCGTGGGTGTTCCGGTCCATGTTACATGACTGAAAGGTGAGGTCTGCGTATAACCTGTCAGTGCAGGTGTGCTTTGCAGATCCTAGAGCCAGGTCCCAGTCACTGCAGAGATATTGAAGTGGTCCATTATAAGAAGTGCATTGCCTGCGTGCGTCAGAGATGATGTCAAGCATCGAGTCACATGACCCCATGTTTTGCTTGCCTGTTCCCATTCTGGTGGTGAATGTTATTGGAAACTGTGCAAGACAGGCAGTATAGGAGCAGCAAGAGCCTTACATGTTATCTGTACTCCCAGGGCTAACAGGTGCAGGTCATCTGTGCCAAAGCATCGTGTTTTGTTGACCATGTCATTCAAAGCGGACAGATACTGGATGCCTGTGGAATGACAGCAGAAGCATAGGCAACTGTTGAAGTGAAACAGTCAGTTGTTGTACAGTGGTATCAAGTCTGGATGAATGCAGAATGGTCCCCAGGGGTTGGCCGATACCTTCTGGGCTACAAGACCAGAAAGCTATTGCATGTCCCTGCACGTGTAGTCTGGGAAGTTACATCTCAGGGCAGTCACACTTAACATGGAGAATGACAGTCAAATTGTACCTGGTGAGGTGTGGCATGGGTGCATAGGTTATGTTGTAGAGCCAGTTACCCGACAGCTAGATGTAAGCGGCTATCGCCTTGTGTAGCCTGCTGAGTGGGACATCAGTGTGACCGCCTATAGAGTCAACTATGACTGGTGTGTTAGGTATGTTATAACACCCTATTGTCTGTATTTGATTGGCACACATGTGTCTGTGGGCTATAAGTAATTGTTGTTGTGTTTGGTGATGGGGGCTGCCTCTGGTGCCTACACAGAGTATGGAGAGGTTCTGCAAATGTCGTACTCATACTATGTGTGGCCTGTGGTGGTGGAGATCTTGGGAGACTATGTGATGAGTGGGGTGTGTTGCAAATGTTACACATCCCCACATGAATGTCAGGTTCAGTCTGGGTTGGTGAGAGCATTACCCCCAGCATGGCTACATATGTGCATCTCCAACAGGCTGTAGTGTCGTATGTTGGGAGGTGAGCATTGACTGTGTACATAAGACAATTGCTCTATTGCCACAGGTTAGCCATATTCATCATATAGACAGGCAATAGCACTGGTACATGACAGTTGGACATGCCTGTATATTCAACCATGTCTCACAAGATATGTCAGTTACGTGTGTACAACAGCTGTTGTACTGTAAGCAAGCTGGTAATGTAAGGACAGACAGTGTACTTGTAAGAAATGAGTTGGAATGGGTGCTATAGTAATTAGTAGCTCATGAAGTGCTCACAAGTTCTGAACAAATGCTGAGCATGAATATACAATGCAGATAGGGTGTTGGATAACTGCAACCCACAAGTGGAGACAGTCATAATTGCAGGCACTGTACTATTACCCTGCTGAGTATGGTCTGCAACTCTATGAACCTTTATCAATGTAGATGTTAGCAGTACAGAAGTAGAAGACAGTACGGATGATTTCACACTGCATAGCATACCTGTGACAGGTCATAGGACATCATCACCCATACCGTGTTCCAGCTACACTGAGTATACTAGATGCACCTTTGTATGTCAAGGGAGTGTTCTACCAGTGGCCTGTTGACAGAATCAAAACTACAAAAGGTGTCACAGTGACATGTGCATATCACACCAGTGGCAGCTACAGTAAAACAGGGTTAATGTTTTGTACTTCCCCCCTCATTGTAGCCCATACCACACAGACAAATGGGAGGCATCTGTGTATGTAAGGATGTGAATGGCCATGACCTAGGAGCAATAGCTGTCTCAGTGTTGTGGACAACATACAGAATGGGCTTTGTGGGTGAGGTGTGTGACATATGTGCACAATCTGACAGCTGATAATAGCACTGTCCCCGCTAGGTGAATAACCCTGTACCCATTAACTACCACCTAGGCAGCGGTCAACATTATGAACACTGTGTAAGTGATGGTGCTGTGCAGTTCATCTCCCTGAGTTGGTGACATCTCCAGGCCCATTAGGTAGTCATACGAGGCACCCATGTCATGACCATGCCATCCATGAGCATGGAGATCATTGGACAGGCATACTCAGCACTCGGGTGACCAATATCGGATCATATATCACCTTTAAGGGGTATTGGCCATGCGTGGATGGGCGATACCAGCCTTCACTATCCTCACCTCCACCATGCAGCATGCTGGCTACCTTGCATAAAGACGTGCTACACTGTGATGTTGGACATGCTACATGTACATATCCTGATCTGAAAGACATACGTCATGGACAGCCACCATCCTACTACAAGGATCGCCACATGCTGGACAGATCCCTGTGCCATACATGTTACATACTCCCACCATACCATGCAACCCTGTCCATCAAAGCTGCACATGTCATCTCTGTCATACATGGTGTGATGACCGCATGGTAGATGTATTATTAACTGTCTGGATCAGTAATGTGGCACTGATGCACCTCGCGGTGGCAAAATGGCTGTCGGATACAGATAGGAAACCTTGCCCGTACATGCTATAGTTGATAACCATCCCTGTGAATGACGTCCAGCTAGCCATTGTCCCATGTCTATTACATGTGCAACACAGGCGATCAGTGGCCGGATGTTGAACTGCTGTACAGTGCCGTGTAGATGTATATGGCAAAGCACATGCATGTAAAGGTTCCATATGTATGTGTGCATTGTCACTGCTCATGTCCATTAAGGCAGTGTATGTGTTGATATGTGACATATACACAGCATCAAGGTCAACAGCGTCACTGTGGACATATCCAGGCATGTGCTGATAGGTAAGAACACCAGTACAGGCAAATAGACATGCCCACATCAAGCCAGCATTCACATGGAGTATGAACAATGTAAAGAGGTGACACACATATGTGGTGATGATATCCAATGAATAACGGGTGTTACATGTGTGTGACACAAACATGTCAGTCATGTCAGTGTCATGATGATTTGCAAAGATAGCTGTGCAGATGTACTAGATTTAATACAAATGTATGTGCAGCTGTATCTCTGTACATCTCTGTGATACTGTGACCTGTCACCATCATTATGTCTTCCAGATAATGCCTCATTCACGCCTGCCAGCGTACAGCCACCAGGAGGATGATGTCCTCATCCCGTACCTCCATGAGAACTATGAGGTGTTGTTCAGCCATGTGCCACAGCATGCCCAGCAGTGTGATGACCTGTGGCAGGACCTTCGCAGGAGGATTAATGATGTGGGTGGCCATAACTGCACCTACCAGCAGGTGCGCAGACACTGCATGGACTTGATACGACATGTGAAACAGCGTGCCATTGCAATCACCAGGGGAACAGGGTGGAACAGGTGGTGGGCCACCAACCCAGCCCCCACTCACACACACTGAGGAGCTACTGGCCAGCCTGGGGACACACTCAGAACAGCATCCACAAACACTAGCTGCCATCGTGGAGGTGGGTGTCTCCCAACCAATGAGCCTGGAGTTGCCTGATAAGTCACTACTGCACATATGACTATTATATCCCATTTAGTTGCATGTGTCACTGTACAATATGTAACATAACATCATATGCAAAGTATGTTTACACACATGCTGCATACTACAGTATGCTACCCTGTGTATGCATACATGTGCATACTATATGCTATTGTACAGGCAAATGTGTTAACATGCACAATGCACCCTGTGGCTGTCATACAGTCATGGATAACATTCAAACTGCTGTGTCACCCCTATACAGGTACCTCTCGCGTGCCGCGTAGACATCAGTCCGTTGCAGGTAAGACTGTCATCAATATCCGGCATGTTAATGCATATATTTATTCGCCATGTGGCTAGTTAACACATGTACACATGATGTATGGTCCAGTCATGATATACAGGTCGCATCTCCCATCATTCACACTGGCTATCCATGTGCAATATATACACATGAAATGAAACACCAACATGAAACCACAGTATCTGTCATTGCTACATGTGTGGACAGCTGTGCATACAACGGTGGAGGTGTTGTTCAATGTAGGCAGATGTACTATACATTGGAACAACACATGTGTGGTGCACAAACAGTATCACACAGTGAGCTGGGATATGGGCAGCCCACAGGAGTCACCATTGTGTTATATGCCCCTGCAATGGGTGCACACATTGTGATGTGCCATCTGACATGTCTCAGACATGTAATGTTCTGGCTGCAATATTGTCACACTATCCCATAATACATACCCCAAATACCAAACATACAACCCATTGTCTGCATAGCCCTGTGGATGGTGACATATCTGACATCTAGGGGTGTATGTCATATGGGACTACACAGACATGTGAGTTAGACAGCCTTCACAAACATTTGGCCAACACATGTTCACACATGGCCATGGAGGATGGCCAGAGACATGTAGCCACACAGTAGATGTGATGTGTATACACCCTGTTGCACATTGTCCACACATGGTCCAACTATAGCCTTAGTTGACTGATTATACAGTTGATGTGGTACACTGGACATCCTAAAAGGCTGTGCACAGCTAGCGGAGGTGTCACGTAAGTCGACCATATAAGATGTGTTGAACATCACAACTGTCTCATAGCATGACAGTAGTCACCTGTACAGCTTCCACAGACATTGACATCACATCAGGCGACAGATACCGTACATTTCCCTTGCTGTTGTAGGACATCACCGTCAGCCATGCACCTCGTGTGTGTGATACATCAATGTCATGTGGGACATGGTATATTGACAAGTCTGCCATGTGTGGACATGGTTGCCAGGCAGCTAAGACTCTGTAGTAGTTGTGCAGGGGTGTAATCCGTAGGTCTTCCAGTGACCTGTCACATGACACAGCATGGTTTGGTGCGTATACACCTCAGCAACGTGGGTAACAATCCTCAGTTATGTCATGTGTATGCACACAGTTATGGCTTTGCAATGTGTGCATATTACACACTGTATAGCAATACAGACGTCTCATGATGCCATGCAATGGCACAGTGTCTGTACTTCACACCGTATAGCAATGTAGAAGCCTCACACTACCCTTCCATGCTCATGCACATTTGCTAAACGTGCATTGTATCTGTAGGGCATACAGCCAACACTGCAATGTGATACCCATTACAATGCTGTACATGTGACAGGACACCATTGTTTCAGTCATGTATGCATGTCAATGCACACGTCAGCAGATTACATGTCAAGGTTACTTCAGCCATGTGTACTGTTAACCTGTGCTGGTCCACATGGTGTATCACAGATGCATGCTTACTACTGTGATTGTGTGAACTGCATGGCTACTGATATGACACCTGCTTGCTGTTGTGTGCAACCCAGGGAGGTATGCTAACTACCACTATTAATGTCTGAGCTGCATGCCGTCTGCTGTATCACATGCATGCTGCATGCCGTCTGTCAAATCACAAGCATGGTGTGTGTGTGTGTGTGTGTGTATGTGTGTGTGTGTGTGTGTGTGTGTGTGTGTGTGTGTGTGTGTGTGTGTGTGTCTGTGTGTGTGTGTGTGTGTGTGTGTGTCTGTGTGTGTGTCTGTGTGTGTGTGTCTGTGTGTGTGTCTATTGTAATGTAGAGTTTTTCTTTGCATTCACAGGTGATGTAGGTGCATTACCCTCCTGCGGTCCATCTGATGTTAGTGTCCCCACAGATACTAGCAGTGATGAACATATGCATGAGGTACAGGCAGGGTTGTCAGGGGCTGAATCTGTGCCAATGGTTGCCATCGCAGCTATGTCCCCCTCTTTCCCGCACACAGTTCTCATGCCAACACATACCCCATCACCAGTGGCCATAGAGGAAGGACAGTCAGCCTGTGTTAGCTAGGAACAGGAACGTGTGGTGGCTACAGAAGGTGTACCTCCACACCATGGTGTCAGTTTAATGACTGCAGATGTGCCACACAGGCATGTGGCCAGTGCTGCTCGTAGGAGGACCTCTGGCAGACATGCACCTGCAGGACAGAGCGCAGCAGCTGGTGTCACCAGACGCATGTTCCAGACTGTAATGGCAGCACAGGCATGTGCTGAACAGCAGAACATAGAAGGGCAAAGGCTTCAGAGGGCTGCTATCCGTACTCTAAATGACAACATCCAGGCATTGGCAAATGCTCAACAGCAGATTGCTGATGTTCTGGACAGGCGATTGGGTGACATGGTCGGAATCCTTGATCATGGCATGGCAATCCACGAGCATAAGCTGTCTGTGCTGGAACATCTTGTAGGACTGAGGCGTAGGCCACATGGACGTAGGCCAGCTACACCACCTAGTACAGGTCAACATGAACGAGCCACCTCACATGTCCGCTCCCATAGTGCCGGTAGCAGTAGCAGTGCGGCTGGTGCTGCGCTGTCCACACCAGGACACAGCAGGCCACGTGGACGTGGCCCTGGATGTTCCCAGTGGGGAAACGGTTTCAGTGGACATGTGTCATCAGACAGTAGCCAATCTGTACCTCCGCCTGGTAGTGCCTGTGCAATCCCAGGCAGGCACAGGTCACGTGGCTGTGGCCAGACACAGTGAGCTGTACATCCTGGTCTGTACAATCTGGAGCTGTCAATAATACCCCTGTGTAGGCCTGGCAAAAGGCAGAACTGTGTGCAATCATACATGCACACAGCATAAACATCTGTAGGGCACTGCAACGCCCACATGCGTAACTACCACACATGTCCACTCAGATCACGGGCCCTTACCCACACACATGATGTCATCCACTGGTGCAGCCTATGTCCCTGGCAAACATTATCACCCTGTGCATATGATGATGCCTGTGCCACATCCCTGTCATCTACACTATCCGTGCAGGGACATGCTCAAATGTTCTGATGCATAGGGTGAACAGAATAGTGAGAGAAGTGTATATTACATTAGTTGTGTACTGTTGACAATCACCAGACATACCATATAGTACAGGTTTATAATGCATTGTTATATGTTCACAGTATGTGTCTTGGTAACAACAGTAACAGCATGTTGGTAATGATGCCCTGGATCACTCCTTATGGTCTACTTACATGTGTCAACAAGTAGCAGTGTTTGCAGTTTCCCATGTGTAAATGTGGAGTACTCACAGGCATGTATGGCAATACCAGCATGCTATACGTAGCCTCAACCTGACTGTTAGAAAGGCTACCATACCATAGATGTCCACACATCTACTGATCCAGAAGCATGTGGGCTGTTTAATAGGCTACAGTAGCTAAAGATGTGACATCCATACCAGGTCACATCACAGGTATGTTGACACGGTGTGGGGGGTTTACACAGTGGTCTGGCCAATGATAACGTTAGAGGCCACTTGATAGCATGAGGCCTCACTGTGTAGCAGTAATACCCTGTCACATTACAGGATGAGAACACACACAGACATACACAGAAACACACAGTAACATGCCTACACTCACGTGGTCAACAACACTATAATGCACACTCGATAGTGTTGAGATGAGGACGCCTGCCTATGTGGTAATCACCCTCACAGTACTGTGCACCCACATGATGTGACACAGAGAATGAACATGTACAGTTAGCCAGTAAGGCTGAGACTGATGTCATCAACAGGGTAGTAGACTGCATCACCATGAGGGGTTAGGGATCCTGTCTGTTCTGTATGGTAGCATACACCCTCACTCCATGCATCAGACAGCCATACATACATACATACACACACACACACACTGGAGTCCACAAATGTCATTCACATATGGATAGCTGACATGTGTGTGATACACACACCACCCCTGCCTACGTCATGCTTTTCACACTGCAGTATGTACAGATCTCTACAACAGTGTACAGGGGTGTGTAACAATTGGGGTGTATTCCCCACCATATGTGGAATATATGGTCACACAAGCAAACACACATGGCAGTACTGTGAATGATACACCTGCTATATGATGATACGTCTGACAGACATGCAGCAGTATTGGCTGCATTATGGGTACCAATGCTACCTTCAGCAATTGTGCTGCTATATGCACACGAGAGGATGTAAGCATTACAGGTGTCAAGTGACTTACAGTCAGTAACACCCTACCGCTGTGTAGGTTTTATGTTTTCACCATCAAGTAACAGTAACATAGCGTACTGTTTGCACATGTAATGGTAGGATTGCTTGTGACACACCTGTGAGCCATCCCCAGCAAACATCCATCTGCAAAGGTGGATCATCACTTTATGTACACACATCCATCCATACCTGATGTACATCCTACCGTACTGTCAATAGTTCACCATATACAGGTGTCAATGATGGGGCTGCAGTGCAACTGCATGCTGTAGTTAGGCACAGATGAATTATCAGCTACTGAACATGCATGGTAGCTGCATGCACACCACTACATGCACATGTGTGTTGGTCCTACATGCCTGTCATGTAGCCGTGTTTGTATGCATTGCAATTGGTGGACATGTGTGATGACATACATAACACATGGACTGTTGTATGATATGATGGGTGTCATGGGTTACTAGTACAGAGGGAATGTTTCCTCGGTCAACATTGCTACCTCATGTACTGTTAGCATTCAGCAGCCAAGGACCTACCTTCCATGTGCATGCGTGTGATTGCTTTAGCCACTTGTCTGCACGGATGACAGCAAAAGCTATGCTATGCACATACGTGTTGTGTGTGTGTGTGTGTGTGTGTGTGTGTGTGTGTGTGTGTGTGTGTGTGTGTGTGTGTGTGTGTGTGGTCCATGCACATATCCACTGCGATTACATGTATGTCATATCCAGCCATGTGTGTTCTTTGGTGTACAGTGGCAGTCATCTGTCACAGCTGTGTAAGACCCAGGGCCCCTGTTATGTGTAGAGCAGATCTGGTTATGTACAGTGGTATCATTGCATTGCATAACACATGATGGAACCCTGTCAGTACATGTGTAGTCTGCACAGTTGCTGTAGACCTATGTACAGTCCACTGGTCATGAGTCACACGGTGTTGTGGTAATGTATGGATGTGTGTTGCTGGTCCAAGGACATGGTGATGTCTGAGGGCTACATAGTAGAATGCGGAGTTTACCTCTGTGATCTGCACCTGAGACATCTGTGATGGCTCTTGAGTGTGTACTGGTCAGTACATATGAGTGGCCTTCATGCACGTGGGGACAGTAGCACTATACTGTGCCCTTCCATGTTTAGAATCCGTGTGCATGCAAGACAGCCCTTTGCTACTGATAAGTGTGTGAGCATGCCCAGTATGCCATTGTGTAGATGGACACACAGTATATTCCAAACGGGCGTGTGATACTAAGTGTGTGAGCATGCCCAGTGACACCTTGTGTCAGTGATGTGCCTCTGTGTATGTGCATGGCCATTGACATCCTGTATAGCAATGGTGGTCATCCAGGCAACAGATGTCCATTCCCCACATCAGGATGGATGCCTACATTCAACACACTGGTTGACTGTCTTGAAGGGTGTACTGTCTGTGGTGCATCTCGTATCTATGTAGTGTTCTAATAGTGCTCCATAGATAGGCAGTTGTCCCACTCACACCACTGCCTTGTGTTTGTCTATGTCTACCTTGGAACCGTAATATGCTTTTAGACTGCTCACTCTCTCTACATTCCCTATCGGCGTCTTTGCCTTTGCAGATGATGTCATCCACCTGGAAGTATGCCTCTGGGAGTGCTGTGTTTCAGTAATCTCGGTACCGCGTTCTGTAACTGTGTAATGCTGTAATGTGATAAGGTAGTTAGGTGTATGTTCGACTCCCAGCCCTCCCAAGTGTGTGTGTGTGTGTGTGTGTGTGTGTGTGTGTGTGTGTGTGTGTGTGTGTGTGTGTGTGTTTCCGGCTGCCTGGGGACAGAGTAATGCTTTTAGATGTCTCACTCCACATACATTCCCTATTGGCGTCTTTGCCTTTGCAGATGATGTCATCCACCTAGAAATATGCCTCTGGGAGTGCTGTGTACCAGTAATCTCGATAGTGCATTCTGTAACTGTGTAATGCTGTAGTGTGATAAGATAGTTAGGTGTATGTTCAACTCCCAGCCCTGCCAAATGTGTGTGTGTGTGTGTGTGTGTGTGTGTGTGTGTGTGTGTGTGTGTGTGTGTGTGTGTGTGTGTGTGTGTGTGTGTGTGTGTGTGTGTGTGTGTGTGTGTGTGTGTGTGTGTGTGTTTCCAGCTGTCTGGGGACAGAATAATGCTTGTGTGTGTGTTTCCACCTGCCTGGGGACAGAGTAATGCTTTTAGACAGCTCACTCCACATACATTCCCTATCGGCGTCTTTGCCTTTGTGGATGATGTCATCCACCTAGAAATAAGCCTCTGGGAGTGCTGTGTGCCAGTAATCTCGATAGCGCGTTCTGTAACTGCATAATGCTGTAGTGTGATAAGGTAGCTAGGTGTATGTTTGACTCCCAGCCCTGCCAAGTGTGTGTGTGTGTGTGTGTGTGGTTCCGGCTGCCTGGGGACAGAGTAATGCTTTTAGATGTCTCACACCACATACATTCCCTATCGGTGTCTTTGCCTTTGTGGATGATGTCATCCACCTAGAAATATGCCTCTGGGAGTGCTTTGTACCAGTAATCTTGATAGCACATTCTGTAACTGTGTAATGCTGTAGTGTGATAAGGTAGTTAGGTGTATGTTCAACTCCCAGCCCTGCCAAGTGTGTGTGTGTGTTTCCGGCTGCCTGGGGACAGAGTAATGCTTTTAGACGTCTCACTCCACATACATTCCCTATCGGCATCTTTGCCTTTGCGGATGATGTCATCCACCTAGAAATATGCCTCTGGGAGTGCTGTGTACCAGTAATCTCGATAGTGCGTTCTGTAACTGCGTAATGCTGTAGTGTGATAAGGTAGTTAGGTGTATGTTTGACTCCCAGCCCTGCCAAGTGTGTGTGTGTGTGTGTGTGTTTCTAGCTGCCTGGGGACAGAGTAATGCTTTTAGATGGCTCACTCCCCATACATTCCCTATCTGCATCTTTGCCTTTGCGGATGATGTCATCCACCTAGATATATGCCTGTGGGAGTGCGATGATGCCGGAACTCGGTAGCGCGTTCTGTTACTGCATAATGCTGTAGTGTGGTAGACTAAACAGATAGGTGCTCGATTCCAAGACATGGCAGGTGTGTGTGTTTGGCAGTTATACCGTATGTGTTGGTATCTGTGGGTGGCTAGCTGCGGGGTGTGTTTTGTTTCTGACCTATATAGTGTCCACAGCCCGCATATTCTACCAAGACACTGGTTTGTCAACACATACATTCGCCAATAGGTCTGGTGAGTAACTGTCAGCAGCCCTACTCCTACCCTTGATACGGTCTGACCCATGTGACACAACATAACACATGTGCCTTGATAGTAACAACACTACATGATGCAGGTGGCACATGTTGTTTCCCTTTCATTCCTGTCTAATGCATTGCTGTCATGTGGTCCGTTGTTGTGATATAAATGCCATATCTACATATGTGTGTACATGTATATGTGTGTATGTATATATATATATATATATATATATATATATATATATATATATATATATACATGTATATATGTATACACATAATATATATGATATATGTAGTTGCAGAGGTGGACATAGATGTGAACATATATGTCTGGAGACATCAGCACAATTGAATGTTTGTGCCGGATGATCTGTACATGATAACCTAGGATCTATGTATATCTGCCATGGCATGGTGGTAATGCACATCGTCTGTAGAGTGCAGGGCCACTGGTTGTAGAAGTGTAGACACTGGATATTTTGTTGCTGGGAAGACTATGGGACATCGAATATGGAGATAGTAAGGCACCTGTTGCCAGTTGTGTATGGATCTGAGCAACACTGAGCAGTGGTTATTAATTTGGAGGTTCGGTATGGGTCATATAACTATGCATTAGAAGACTATACTATGCAGATGAGGTTGACTATAGTGTAGCACATTTATCACCATGGTGTGCTGCTGGTCCCTGGAGTGTATGTGTGTAGTCAGCCGGGTGCAGGTCTCGAATATAGTTGACAGCATGGGAGGGGGGTCAGGCATACTGTATGTACATTGCAGAACTGTGCCTCAGGAGTGCTCCTGCCTTAGTACACTTAAGCTAGGGGTGTGTCTATACCTGCCTGGTGACATTGGGAGGGATGACAGCAGTGTTGGGGTAGTCAGGGTGTACAGGCTGCACAAACAGGTGTTGATCAGCACAATCAGCAGATGACATGGCCAGCCCGCACATGAACAGTACATTAATGCGAGCAAGCAGCATACACACAGGTTTCGTCTGCACTCTACACCACCGGTGTATACCTGCAGGGACATTTCACAACACAGTCCAACCAAATGACACAGGCTGCAGCAGGCAAGATATACCAACATGTGCAGGAGGCTGGGGCAGTGAGGATGTGTATGCTGCAGAACAACCCTTACTGGGGTGACATAAGACTTATAGACCGAAAGCGACTTACCAGGGGCTACATGGGCTGGGGATGTTGGAGCACTATGGGGTGGACAGAGACCTCCTACAGCAGCTTGTTGACCTGTGCCTGCCACACCTGACACATCAAACAGGCCGAGGGAAACATCACAGTGGATACCATGGTATGTGTTGGCCTAGGTGTACTAGCCACAGGTACCTCACACAACACAACTGGGGATATCATGGGTATCTCACAGGCATCTGCATCCAGAGTATTGCACCTGTTCACAGACACCATGTCAACACATGCTAGTGAGCACATACATGTCCTCAACACACGTGATTAGTAGACCAGCAATATGCATCTGTTCAACCACATGGATGACTACCCTGGGGTACTGGATGCTATAGCCTGCACACACATACACATCGTAGCACCACCCGGTGAGTGGGGTAGGGCCTACAGTCACTGCAGGGGCATACCCTCCAACAGCTAGGCGATATGCGATGGCCAGGGCATGAGATTGAATGTGTATGCTGTCTGCCCTGGAAGCTATGATGCATCTGATATATGGCTTCTGACACAGCTGTAGAACACCAATGCCAATATGGACATCCCCTACAGTCTCCTAGTGGGGGATGCTGGGTAATCACTGGTGTCGTGGCTGATGACATCAGCAATGCACACACACCTGAACATTCACACCATACTGAGTCGGATGCACAGGCAAGACATATACTTGTGCATGTGTTTGGGATGCTCAGTTCACAGTTCTGGTATCTGGACACATCTGTTGGAGCTCTGCAGTATTCACAAGCTACATGCATACAAGTTGTTATGGTACTTGCTATGCTACACAATCTTATCCACAGTAACAGTTGCAGCAGGAACAGCATGGGGCAGGGCTACACAGCCCAACACCACTGCCAAGGCCTGTACAGGCACAGTGTGGCTTGGTGAAGGAACTACCTGAGCAGGGCACAGTTGGTGAAAGCCCGTGCACAGTATGACCTGCCCTTGGCAAAGAGGCAACACAAGGCATATGCACTGACACAGTAGGTACCCAAGGATTTCCCCTCTCTGACCCGCACACAGTACAATGGATGCCAAACATGACAGTACCTGTGCTCAGCCATGTATAGAAGGTGCACTGTGTGCATCCGACATAGGCAGCACTCCAGCACCGTCCCCAAGTCCGGAACACACCCAAGGTATGTCTATTGACCTAACAAGTGGCAGTTGCATTAGAATGTGTAGTTACCCATTGCTATGCTATGTATGTGAGCATACAAGTGACTGTGGTGGCCAAATGTTAGGGCAGCAGACAGTACACATCCATAGTGGCACCATGACCTCTGTAGCACATACGGGGGTCACAGTGGTAGCCTGTAGTACACAGGGTGTCCTAACCGACTACAGATTATGGGCTGACCATCATGTGTGTCCGTAGAGCCCACACACGTTCCATGCAGCTGGACAGATGTGGACCAATACAGACAAATGATATACGATGGCCTATGGATATGCCCAATGAATGACCCCAACCCCCTAAGACACACACAGACGACAGCAGGCCAGGCAGTTTGATGTAGGTTGTTTAAGCTAGGACATCCAACACCACTGTGCTGGTAATTAAAGCTGGGAACTGACGTACCCTGGTATGCTTCCAACCAGCAATTTAGGTAAGTCCACACACTGACATGGAGTACCCGGCATACCAGTACAGTAGCAGCAGATGTGTACAACTGTTGCCTGTGCACCCCGTCAAACCTACACATGTGAGAGTCATGTGCGCCACCCACGGTGTTGTATAGGACTGTGGTTGTGGTTGGATGTCCCCCCACGCTATGCAGACATGTAGCAACTGTCAATGCCACATGACCATTAGCTACCGTGCAGACACAGCATGACACCTGCCTGTGTAGAACTGAGGGGTCAGCAACACAGTACTTTCTGGATATGTGACACATGCAATACAGTTGACCATACTTGGCATGCTCACACACATGATGGTATGATGGTAATGTCGGTCGACAACATGCGTAACAGTCATACTGGCCATGCTCACACACTGAAACACAGGATGGCCAGGCATGCATACACCAGTGGTCCGGACATATCTGCCAGTACATTGCTATACTGTTGGATGTCTGCGCTGTATGGTGTGTGTGTGGTCTATTGTCTGTACATATGCCATGGTCTATTGTTAATTCACATGAGCTATGTGCACAGGGTACTTCTACCATCACATGTATAGGGCAGTTCTTTGTTTGCGGACAGGCCGACGCCTTTGGATACAGACTGGGTAAGGCACATTCCAGCAGGTGGGAGCAGTTGTGCATGGGTTTGCACAGTGTTAAGCACTGCTGACCTCTGGTCACAGCACCTTATACACATTTAGACTCCACATTTCTTTGACAGTGCACTACTGGCATACTGGTAGACAAACACGCTTACAGCCGCTCGCTCAACGACATTTCCTCTTACATTTGTCACTCACGCTGGGTGAGTGCGATCCCTTGTTATGCGTATTACATCGGACTACATGACTACAGTATCGGGTATGTGTAACCATTTTGCGATGGCAGGCATTCGACTGTGCAGACACGGTGGCCTGTCCAGTGATGTAATCATATTATATGCGTGTTCTTCATATGATCTGCTCCCATCTGCCTGATACATGGGAACTGATACTCTGCAATGCTGACATGTGACTTGAGTTTGTTAATGCAGCTGTCTGCCAAGTCATGCTACCACATACCTACTGCACGTTGTCCACCTTTCAGATTGCACGACGGGAGACTGTAGGTGTGACACCTTTCCCACTTTGCATGGGACAGTCCCTCATCACGGATATCTCATGTGACAATACCAGAACTCTCCACCAATCGGGGACACATTTCGACAGAATCAGGGACAGGTCAAGAAAAATCAGGGACGCTTTTACAAAAGTAGTGCTATTAACTTGAAACATTGACAGAATCAGAGCATATGACTTAATACACATATTCTGAAGTAACAGTTGTTTATAACTCTTACTTATTGTCATTAGTCAGTAAGTGTAATTCACCACCTTTTATTCAACAGCCACTAATTTTAGGAGGGATTAAGAGGGACAGAGTTAAACTTTCAGTCAAACTCAGGGACGTACCTGACATTCAGGGACAGTTGAGTGGTATGGACAATACTCTAGCCATTACAACTGTCCTGATTAGGGGACATTCTCATGTTGTACGTGTCTGTACTTGTTGCTTGTTACAGGTCTTGTATACCTGACACATCGATATGTCATATGTAGTAGCATAAGCAACTTTACTGCTGCTAGACTACTCTTTGATTTGTTCCGATATGTATATTTCTGTACTATGCATGGCTGTAGGTATGTTCTGCCCTGATACATCTGACATTTCTACAGAGCAGGTTCCACTTTGGCCATTCAGAATGGTGGCGGCCCTATAGACCCTATATGTTGAGCTATCACATGTGTTAAGGCAACACATACCCACAGCCAGTAGTAAATGGACGACTTCCACGGTTTTCATACGTTAAGGTTATTTATGTAGCATTATAATTGATAATACTGTTTCCTATTACATGTAGCTGTTACTGATGCAACACATTGATGTCTGACACCACTACACACACTATATAGCCTCCATTCCCGAACTCACAGGCCATGTGCCATAACTGTCATTTTGCAGGACACAACTGCACAGATGGGTGTGTCCCTCGCAGGCATACGGGTGTTGAACCTCTTCTATTATGCTATCATCTACCTAAGGTGGTCAGCAAATTATGCACTTTCCATCAGTAGCAGAACTCACATATCAATGGGTGTGAATGAACATTGTATCAGGAACAATGCATAACACTCTGTGGGACACATTTAGATGATTGGTTCTATTAATCAGACACATTCACAGTCACAGAGCATATGTATTCATTCACGTTTGTTGAGGTACATGCTGTTTATGACTCATACATGTTGTCATCTTTCATTACCTGTATTCTGCCACCTGTTCACCTAATATCACTAGTTCTGGAAGTGTTTAATTGGACTTTGTTACATTCTGATACATAACTATGGATGTCCATGCTAATCGGGTACACGGCACTGAATTGTTCTCTATGTATTCTCCCGATGGTTTACAGACTATCCGGTAAATGTGCTCTTCAGGTTTGAGAGGTGTAGGTGTATGCTATGCCCACATAGTAATATTAATGACTTCCACTGGGTGGGCCTACTACATCTCTGCCAACCAGCACCTGCACACTTAAGCGCATTAATGCATACCCATGGTCCACCTACCTGGCACCCCTCTACAGCAGTCATGACAAATACTTACTGTGAGCGCAGCTGGGGTCTGAGCACACCCATACACATTGCCCACTCTGCCCATCTCGGGACACATGTCGTACATTTTGTCAACCCATGTATTATCACACTTGCACAACCTACTGTTCCATGTACACCTACATCCTGCTCATATTGGTGTCAGCAGATTCACACGTACCCTGAATTTTTGGGGTCCCGCAATAGACACCGTTATCCATGTTTAAAGTGTAGAGCTTGCAGAACTCTCCCACTGGTACTTTCCTACCAGTGTTTTGGACAGCGGCAGTGTATTGATCTGTATTGCCTGTCTGTATGTCTGTCTGGCCTAGCTGGGTGATGTGGGGGGTACAACGTTTATTTATTTGACCTCCCAGTCACATACACCCAGGCTGTAAATATATTACCCCTAATTGCTGTGAAGTAACCTATTTATGTACATGTGCGTATTTACACTGACATATTTTGTTTTGTGTGTATGTATATATATCACTACCTGTTGTTTGTGTATATATATCTATCTATATATATCTGTAGTATATCCTTGTGTGTGTGTGTGTGTGTGTGTGTGTGTGTGTGTGTGTGTGTGTGTGTGTGTGTGTGTGTGTGTGTGTGTGTGTGTGTATATATATATATATATATATATATATATATATATATATATATATATATATATATATATATATATATATATATATATATATATCCGTATGAATATATATGTGTATGTAAATTAATATAGATATATGTATATATACGCTTTTATCTATATATACATCTGTGTGTCCGTTAACCTATACATTTCCTGGACATGGACACTTACACATGCATATTGGGTTTTATCTCTGCTTCAACAGCATACTATTGCCTTAGTCATTATGACACCGACACTTCACTCTGGTGAACTTGTGATCAGTATACTGCATGTTATACAGCGGACAGATGTCGCACGTTATTCATGTCTGGGGTGTCGCTGGTAACTGAGATGTGATACAGTGTCATTCGACCTATTACTCATATGCGCAGCCTATTATTCCTTCTACTGTGTTTGTTTCTGTGCACATTCATATTATTACTGTTGATAGGATGTGTGTTTGTGTTAATGTGACTGTACATCAACATATTGTTGTCTTCATGTAGTTGTGTCTTTCTGCTTTTCCCGGTTTGGGATTGTCACAGCAGAACTCCGTTCCGCTCATGGGTGGCGTATAGGTTTTGCGTGCCTGGCTGCCAGCCCTGATGCACAACGTCCGACAACGATACACCCATTCACGCATGTCTCCACGCAAACGACGCTCTATCTGGGAATCGCACCTACGTACTAGCTGACCTCCACGGGCTGCTCCATTGCACCAGGTGCAACATACCCTAGCACTCCTGTGTCCATAATCGCATATCCATAGTTTCTCCTGCACACCCGTGTTGAGTTTCATAACAGCCATTATCCACCTGATATCACAGCCATGACACACCTTTACACATTGCCCTCTCATGAGCGTTGGGGCTCTACACACATTTTGTATCACCATGTGTATTTACAGGCTCACCATCCATTCATATTTGCACATACGTGCCTTTCTTGGTGTTATGGATTACGAACGATTTGCGGGTTACAAGTGTAGGTGGTCGCAACATGTACTACATTCTGTCTGTTTACAATGTTGCTGTAGCACTTCAACGATGTTATGGCTACTGGTATAACCCTGCCTCTGGTGTGAAGAGCGGTGCTCTACTCACACTTGTGCAGCTTTATGTGACATACGCTGCAAGCACTTCATAATTCCTTACTTGCTCTGGATTCCCTCACAACCCTTATGTTTGCTTTCATCTTTCAGTGTTCCTTACATATCTATATCTATATATATATATATATATATATATATATATATATATATATATATATATATATATATATATATATATCTATATCTATATATATATATATATATATATATATATATACATATAAAAGATAAATATATAGATATATAATTGCATATTTTTGTTATGTCTGTGGATATTTATCTATACACGCATCTATCCATATATATAAAAGTTACAGCTGTACAAGACAACATACATTTGCTATGCTAATAGCTGCGTACACCCGCGCAGGTGCACTTGCATCTACTTATTCTGAGTTACATATGTTTACAGGCACTTCTTTGGGATTACATGTGCTTTATTCCTTATGAAAGTACCACTTTGATGGAATCCGGTTAACGGACCCATGCGAACGTGGTCACCTTTACATGTATAAATGTTGGCTTTACAGCACAGAGGCATTCATTACACAGTTAATATGTGCTATAGTCGTACTTGAAACGGGAATGCCTTTACATCGGGTGGATGCTGTAACCACTACACTATTGGTGTTCTGGATCATTTATATGTATACCCATGGTTCATAGCTACTCTGACATACGCCTCACCGCTTCCCTTACACAGCAGGCATCCATTCTCCTGCTGGGAAAACGCAGTACTACAGTTAGGACATTCCCTGTTTCCTACTGCTCTGGACCCGTACTGCAAGTCTACTCACTCCAAGGATATTCAGAACTCCTAAACTTATAGTTCTCTCACATACGCATGTTTAATTGTCAAGGTGTTCATGTGCTGCTCCGGGTTTAGGCTCGGCCGACTGGTGACTAGAACTGCCCTGGCGCTGTTCAAAGATCAGACGTAGCACATGGACAGAGTTAGTCCAGATTTTAACATTCTACCTGTGTTTACAGACGCAGGTGTTTGGGCACCTCTGACCACATTATTGGGTCGGAGCTACATAATTTAGGGTGGCGAGTGGTTCCACTACATAATGCAGGTTGAGGGGTGGTTTCCACATGTTTCCCTTCCCATTTGACTATTTCATTAATTTATAGATACAATGAATATTATTCTGGACATCTGTTATAAATTCACTACAGGTATGCAATAGTCCTGTCAACAGATGTGACAGTTGATTGCTATACTTCTGTGTATGGACCTCTGTGATACTCCGGGACTCGTTTCTACAGTGACAAGGACAAGGCTATGACAACTCATGGACAATCACGGACACTTCTACCATATTAGTACTATTAACTTGGAACGTGTTGACAGATTCGTAATACTACTAATTTTCTGCAGTTAAATGCATCTATTACTCTTCATTGTTGTAAGTAGTCATTCTCATTCAACACCTTTCCCCCAAAGGTCACTGGCTTTGTGAGTGGTTAAGAGGCTGGCCAGTTATTGTGCGAATGCTCTGACCATTGGTAGTGTTGACATTGTCATATGTACAGGTTGGGATGTATTTTGGGGACTAGGGTTGCCACCTTTTCAAATGGCCAAGTTGGGACATTTTCGGAACACACATCAGATTTTACAAGCCGACACATACCCACAGTCAGTACAAAGGATAGAACTTTACTTATTTGCCTACATAAAAGCCTATTGTTGTAGCAGTTTAGTTGCTTATTCTGTTTCTTGTAACATTTAGGTATTTTAGATACTGAAATAATTATTTTCTGCAACTATTACATAACATATGGGACATAATTATGTCCTACAATCCCAGGACATCTGCCATTTCTAATGTATTTTGTCAGGACACAACTGTCCAAAGAGGGGTCACTCACAAAGCGGGACAGATGGTAACCCTACTGCGGACACCAGATTGTTTGGGCCAACACATAGCCATGGTCAGTGCAGGTTTAGAACATTCATTTGTTTCCTAGCTGTGAGCCTTATACCTTTGGCACTTTTGTTGTTTGCCTGTTTCTTCTACAAATTACATTTATTCTATCCTGATGTGACCGCTTTAGGCAACTGTTACATGCAGTATGGTACATAGTTATTTTCTACAATCACAGGACATTTGGCATTGTATCATTGTTGGTCAGGTCACACCTACACACACATTAATTGTCCCTCATACAGTGGATCAGGGGGTATCCTGTTTACGTCAGTGCCTTCATCACCCTTATACCATGTGCCACTATGCGAATGTGTGCAATATATTCTCTCGCTTATTCATGTCGGGACACGTTCATCACATGCAGTTGTTTGATCCTGGGTAGTAGGTTCTGCATGACCATCTAGGGCTGGACAGTCTCGTTAACCACTACTGTACATTCCAACTTGTGCCCAGATATCTACAGGACTGGACTTCGTGTCTTCCTACCCATTCTAATGTTTACACAGGTTACTTATCCCATGAGGGATATCCCAAAAATTGAACAAGACCAAAACAAGACAAATACCGAACATTCTTCTGGCATTATGAAAATGTGCTGGGGGTTTTACATGCAAGGGATACATAGTTTGCAATCCTGAAACTGCCTAGGGTGACACTACCTACTACATATGCGTAGTGGTCACTATGTGTAGGTGTGGCTGCACCAAACCAGTAGGCCAAGTATGGCTGGATTTGGTGGACATTCAGGTATGAGAGCAGGTTGTGTGCTGTGGAGGGGATGTGGGGTAGTCCATTATGCATCCAGGTGTGTTGCATTTGATATGGCCAGTTCCATCAGGACCAATCTGTGGGTAATGTGGCAGTGACATGTCTATACATTTGTATCGCACATTTTAATATTCATATGTTTGTGGGATTGTGTTATAGAGTATGGCCTGTCTGGTTGTATTGCAGATGTGTATACATGTTTTTGTGTTTCTTTCTGCTTCACCCAGTGCTCCCTCATACACCTCCAGTTCACGTATTCTGCATACGACACAGTGTTGCCTTGGAGGATTATACCATTACCCATCCCCCCCACACACATATTCCTGACACTCCATCCATCACTGCTTTTGTTGATGGCCCATGACACGGTCAAGGTAACACACTGCATACCCTACATATGTCAGGTACCTGTATGGTTGTGTGGCCTACCCTGCCATGTTTGACTTTCCACATGCTATACCTCACGCACATAGGTACATGCCCATACTTAACTTTCATGACATGGTTGGTATACCCGGGTAATACCCGTTCAACTGTGACACATCCTGACAAGTTCGGCTTGGACCGCTGATGTGCGGATTTTGGCCCACTGTTCTAATCATTGGTAGGATGCCACCTTTTCCTATGTCCAGGATGGGATATATTGCGGACACATATCTGACTGTACTGGACAACATGCACCCACAGTCAATGGTATGGATAATACTGTTCCTTTCAGCCTACATGTTGCCTTATTGTTGTAGAAGTTTATATGCTCCTTCTGTTTCATTTACATGCTTATTCTATTTCCTGTCACATTTGGTATGTGAAATATGGACATACCTATTGTATGTGACTATTACATGCGTTGTGGCATATAACTCGGTCATATGTTCACTAGATATATACATTTATCGTGTTTTTTGTTATGGACACATCTGCCCAGCTGTGTACCCTCCCTCACAATATGAGTCAACTGGTGCCCCTGACCATTGGGCTGGACGTACTTATTGACGGCGCGCTAACATATGATGCGTTTCACTTCCACTTAGTATAACTATCCACACTGCGTTGGACTACGGGTGCATGGTTTTCAATGTCATTTGTTTGCAGGATAGGGAGCTGTTATTCCCTACTGTGCATTTGTGTTTGCTTCTTCATTTTGTGTTCGCAGGAACTGTCTTGCATGGTTTGCATACATTTCAGTATCCACAGACACTGACAGATGTGATTACTATTGCTTGCAAATTGTTATATGCAAGCATTTTAGGTTGCATGTCGACTGCTGCCATTTCCACGCATCTGTGCGGCACTTTGACATGCCCTATGCACTCGCGCTCCTTTCCTATGCACGTGGCTGTGGCGGCAGCGTGCCTTCATTGATATGCATTTGGTGCTACTGCGCCATCTTCATGCCGCATGGTCTGCGCAAGCCAATGCCGGCCTTGCGCTGAGCTTCATGAATCCCGGGGATTAATGGTATAACATGATAATGGAGATACATTATTTGATATATCCATGGAACAATCCTAAGGATGAGATTAAAGAAGGAATAAAATGTGATTTATTAAGACACATATATGTAAATAAAGCAAACCCTACACTTTTTGTTGAGTACCACAGGATATTTTACATCCACCTGAGCTAGCACCAACCCAGGTAGAGAGGACCTCAGTTTAACTTTCCATCTGAAGGACAACATCCAACATGAGTGTGACATGAGGATGGGGCAGGGGTAAGGAGGCATTTTTCTGTCCTCTTCATGAAATGTATTTTCTGCATACTACTCCAACTGTTTTTCTTAAACATTGTATTATTTCCTTCTTGCATTTGTCACAAAATATTTAGCACTACTTTGGCAGAAGGAACAGTTGTATCTCAGAAATTTTGCAACCTTATGAAAATTAAGCAAACACATATTAACAATCCAGTTCTATAACTGGGTTCCAAATACCACCTGCTTTTTTAACTGTGTGTTAGTATTCACCATCAACCATCATCTTCATGTATCTGGAAGAAAATGTTGATTACAAGTGACATTTTGAGTCTAAACAAGAAAAAAAAATGCACACCATGTCAGTCCCATTATGTCATTTTGGCACAAATTAAATAAAATATGATAATTACTTAGAGTGCTAAAGGCAAATTATACTGTAGATCAAAATACGAGGAAAATCTTTTTTCCCTAGTTTTGTTGTTCATCTGGTTAAGGGATGAAAGCGAGAGGGACTCTGCAGTAGCCAGAAATCATTGTTTTCTACTGTCTACAAAATCAGTCTTCCCTTGACAAAAATTAGTTTTCTGGAATTTGGCAAGCCCTATAAAATACGGTGGAGTTCATGCATGTTACCATGATATATATATATATATATATATATATATATACAGCCAAGTAACCTTTCTGAATGCATAAACAGTTAAAACACTGTAACAGGCCTGTCTGTGAATTCGGTGTTATCTACATCTCTTTGTAACCTTTATTAATTTCCTAACTGGTGAATTCTACTCTAGTGAACCATATTGCGACACTTGATCTTGAAACCTGCCGTCATGCCACCATTCTGATATTTTGTATTATTAATTGATAAAGCATATGCAGTATAATATCTTTAAGTGTATTGCTCTTCCCTGTGGTGATAATGTACAAAATAGACTTTTAAAATAGTAATTCTGCAGTTGACAATTTTCTAATGAAATTAAATCATAATACTAAATACCAGACCCATGTGTGATTTTTAAGAAACATGTTAATTGCATTTTATTATGGCATTGACTCAATAATTTTAATTTTCACAGTGAAGAAATACTGAAATATTTATTAAACAGATTATTTGTTCCCCATACTCATAACATTATCCTTTTTTTAAAGATGTATACCTTAAGCTCAGTATACTGCAGTTCAATATATTAATTCAGCAGTTTTTTATAGTTTTGGTATATGACTTATTTATGCAAAGGGCATGCATTTATTTTATTGAGTAAAAAATTCTTCATGATTCTGTATTAAACCGACCCTGGAATTTAACTTGATTCTTTGATATAAAGCAACTATCTGATATGTCAAATATTAGCTATGCATATCTATAAATCAAATTGTGGGACAATGTCAAACTATTAAAAAATGTGGTTTACATTAACATAGTTATACAGCCATGTTGTTACCAAAGAAGTGAGACTTAACTGTTGAAAGTAATTTCAAAGTCACACAGCTTGTCATATGATGATATGTCTCAATTGCCCAGAATATTGCAGGATGTGCAGATTTTTGCATTATATTTGCCTCATATTTTAGCACATTCTTCATAAAGTTCTAATTTTATGACAAATCATTCATAACTGATGTCACTAAATTATAGCAGACATTTCATTTCAGACTTCGTAACCTTTGGGATATGCATTATAATGGAAAACATGTTATCCTAGCAACTTTCTAAGTTTATAAAAATGATGAAAAAAACAGCAAAGGAAGTTTCTACTTTGTTAAATGAAAACAAACTATAAAACATCCTGTCAAACAATTAAAATCTTAATTAAATAATTTTATCCAAAGATTTCATCAAAGCAAAGAAAAAAAATGAAAATCAGTGGTTTAAATACAAATGCTTAATAGAGGAAATATCAAATAGTTAAATGAGAAAAATTTAAAAAAAATAATTAAAAATTATACTGTAATGAATAGCACACAATGTCCACACATCATAACATAAGTAATAAATCAATAAATGCAAATATCATCTAAAATTATTTTAACCTTCTTACTTAAATAAATAAATAATATTTAACGTCTCATTAAGGGGTGTGTGCTTTATCAGCTTATAGCCTTAATTGCCATAATGTTTCTTTTTTTTTCAACTAAATTTTAAAATCTACTTGACTCATATCTTTACTTACTTTTTCCAGTCTAAAAAAAAATAAATTTCTTATGTTCAGGGAATTCTGTCATCTGTCTATGTAAAGCATTATTAATGTTTAAAACTTTCCACATAAAATGTTTGACAATAATTGCATAATGCCATAATATATATATATATATATATATATATATATATATATATATATGGGTCTATTTCAGTTTATCAAAGTTTCAAAACTTTGAAACCCATATGGCTGAGACAATATGATCGAAGTTTTGAAACTTCAACCACTTTGTACTGAGATCGCTGTACAGCATGGAACTCAAGATTTACCATTTTCTTCACTTTAGCGTGATCTCGGAGTTGGTATATTTAATTAGCAGGGGCTGTGGTGGGTGTAGCCCCCCCCCCCCATATTGGGGGTGCAGGGAGGCTTGCCCTCCTGCAAAAATGTAAAGATAAGTTTCAAAACTTCGATCATATGTTCTCGGCCATATATGTTTTGAAGTTTGGAAACTTTGACAAACTGAAGTAGATATATATATATATATATATATATATATATATATATATATATATAGTAAGCCTTCATATTATCATGTGTTAAATAAATACATTTACTATTAGACACATATCTACAGACTTAACTGCTCCCACATGAAAAAGTACCACAGTTCTAGATGTACTGGGTACAATAACTTTAGTACTATATTTACACAATACATTGTAATAGTTTTACCATTTTTATAAACAAAATAAGGACGTTCTCCTACTAAATAATATATATATATATATATATATATATATATATATATATATATATATATAAAACAATATATATATATATATATATGTAATATATATATGTGTATATATATGTAATATATATATATGTGTGTGTGTGTGTAATATATATATATATATATATATATATATATATATATATATATATGGATCTACTTTTCTTCATTGAAATTACACTTGTTTGAAAAAGAAAAGTAGATCCCCACTTCACCGAAAGTGCACTTCAATGAAACTGTACTTTCGCTGAAGTATATTCCCGGATCAGTTAACCCAAACAAAAAACACACAAAAAAACATCTTTTGCAGAGGACCACGCCCCATTGCAACCACCACATCCTCCTACTTTAATATTATCACTCTGAGATTGCACTACAGTGGGGAAAAGGGAATATTCCCTTATCCTCTCCGTACCACAATCTCAGCACTAGTTTGCTTAGTTGTACATCAACACTAAACGTTGATGTACAACTAAGATGCAAACTGCTTGTTTTTTCTTATTTCTTATTTGTTTTTTTCTTTTCTTTTAATCTTCACACGAAAGTGCATTTTTGACAAAATGCACTTTTGCGGAAGTGCACTCATGAATTTCTGTTTCATTGAAACGTAAATTTGTTTCAGTAAATGGATCCCATATATATATATATATATATATATATATATATATATATATATATGTATGTATATATATATATATATATATATATATATATATATATATATGTATGTATATAGCAGAACTAGCTCTAATAATTTTTCAATTAGTAAAAGAACTGATCATTTTCTTATTGACTGTCATATGTACAGCACAAACCAATTTATTTGTTGAAAAGTTCACTTTAATTTATTTTTCTGGAACCAGAATAACAATAACTATTTAGTAAAAAAGGCAAAAAGTCTACATCCTGTTTAGAAATAACCTCTTGAGCTGCATGATCTAATAGCAATGCCTCATACCCTCTGGAAGCAAACATATCTTTAATATAAAAACTTCCTTAAAATCTATTACATTTTTTGTCAACCTTATTGAAAACACTATTATACGCTTCTAAGTTTCTACTAAACATTATTGAATTGCAAGGATTTATTGACAGAAATATCTAACTTGGAAATATCTTCACCCAAAGAAGTAATAAGAGAGTTGTTATGTCTCATCAAGATATTTAATCACTGAATACTACTATAATTAAAAATATAAATCTTTGAGTTCACTACCTACAGCATCATGAACAGTGATGGTGTTTGGACATTTGAAAAACTGAAGTCTCTTAGTAACAGTGTGCAGAGAAATACACTAATTTGGATGTAAGTTGTCATTTTTTGGTTTTCTTTTCAAATGATATCAGATGTCTTGAGCATTGACAAAGAAGTTAAAATTATTATTGCACAAAAGCATAATAAAATCTGTAGAGATTTGAATGCATATCAAAATGGTTCAGGCAATGTTATTCCACTTGTTAAAACTACCACTTTGGCAAGGCTGATAAGTTTACATCTATTAATTCCACCAGTTATTTATTTATGTTTTATTTTATTCATTTATATATTTATGTTTTGGATTATCGCAGCAGCTTCCATCCCTCAAAAGGTCTGCCTGATTAGAAGAAGAAGGGCAGTCAGTTACAATGGCAACATATCTTCAAACAAATGAAGACTATTTGAAAAGGTACACCAACAATAGTTTTCATTGGGACATTAACTTCAACACCAGCAGAGGACATGGATATGCAGAGGGTAAAGAAAAAAGTAAAAAGTTTTGACATTACATTTGTTAATGACTTCCTCATGGATTTTAGCTGTACTAATTAATGAGACTTTTTTACAAAGGCAGTTAAATATTATAAATAAGGGTTTTATTTTATTTGTGCTTGTGTTTGTAAGACTTTAAAAGAACTGAGGTTACATAGTCACAAATGAAACCATGCTTATTTGTTGCATGGCATTGGCTCTGAAGAAAAACTTTTATTAAAGTCTACTACATATACCTCCCCCCATTATTCCTCCCTGGAAGTGTTTCTAGAAACTTGTGAACAGCAGATTGTTGCAAGGTTAAATTGTAAGGCTAATAGTAGAATTCATAAACTGGATTTGGAAGAAGAGAAATCCTTTTATGAAAGTAGAATACATCTATGTATAATGAAGGCAGATAAGGGGGAGGGATGGTCATTATGTATATAAAATAAGAGGGAGGGATGGTCATTATGTATATAAACAATTATATTGCAGAAATGATTTCCATTTCCAATCAATAAGAATATAAATTGGTTACTTAAATAAAATACACAAAGAATATAAATAGAACAAGGGTTTATAGAGTTTAACATATATAGTTTTCTGAGTATAACAGAACCCAATATAGCAATATATCTGGGATTCCTACACTTCATTAAAAGAAAAAAAAATCAATGGAATGTCTGTGTACCTAGATTATCTTTGTGATACTTTTGTGCAAAGTTTACCATCATTTATTAGAGATTCTGGTTCTTTCTTTTTTTTATTTATTTTTTGGATAAGCTTAGGTAATTTTTTTTCATGCGAAACATTTATTGTATCTACTGTCAATGTGCAAGTGTTATATACTTTTATTTCTACCACTGAAGATTTAGAGTTTCTGAGGATATATTTAACAAAATGTACTTAGTGGACTAATATAGCAGTAACCCATGCCTGGGTGTGGGTAATGCTGGATTTACCCATGGTTGGTGTCGTTTGGTCATGAGGGCAAAGCCCGAGTGGCCAAACAAAGACAACTGTTGGTAAATCCAGCATTACCCACACCCAGAAGTGGGTTATTGCTATTATACAATGACATTATTTAAGAAACAAAATACTTACTTTTCTTAAATAATGGCATTGTATAATGCCTCCTTGCTGCCCTTCCACAGCTGTCTGGAATTCTGCGGCAGTTCTGATGTACTGCACATGCGTATGCTTACGCAGTATATCAGAGGTGTGGGTGGAAGCAATGGAGAAAGCTAGATCTCCATTGCTTTTTACAAAGTGTCTCGCTATGTTAAAGGAGTTTAACATAGCGAGCCAGCTTTAAAAAAGCAACGGAGAATCTCCGTTGCTTTTTACAAAGTGTCTCTCTATGTTAAAGGAGTTTAACACAGTGAGACAGCATTACAAAAAAGCAACGGAGAAAGGAAGATCTCCGTTACTTTTCTTAAACCTGTCTCGCTATGTTAAACTCCTTTAACATAGCAAGACTGTGTCTAAAAAGCAATGGAGATCTTGCATTCTCTGTTGCTGTAAAAAAGACTTATACTAATGGAAAACGTCCGGGCGACTGGACCTTTTTCCACTAGTATAAGTCTGATTTACAACGTGCAGGCTGACCAATCAGCATGCATGTTTTGGAATATTAATGGGGGGGTCATTGTATAATAAAAATATTAACACAGTTTTTTTATTAATGGACATTGTTCTAAACAACATTTTTTATATTTAATATTGGCCTTTAACCTCCCATTATTTTTGACTTTATCTAAAATGCTTACTCTGAGAGGTTGAGAGGGTGACATATATTGATGTTACCCTTTAATATAAATGAAGACTTTAAAAGACCTATCAAAAGAAAGGTTACATCACTGCAGTGTAGTAAACTGTGAGAGTGGCTAACAGCTCTAATGGTTGAATGATATCATACATTATGCAACTACAAATATAAATAAGGTCCAGTAATTCCAGGTGACCTGAAGCAGGTGCTCAGAATGTAGATAACTGCAACAATCTCTGCAATGTCTAGAATGAGTCTATGCCTTTTGGTGTCTGCACAGACAGCACAGCTGAGTCCTAGTAGAAATAGCTTGAAACACACTGATGGCAGTCCATCTCCTGTAGCAGAGAGTTCACTACAATGTTAGTAAGATATATTGCAATATAGAGTGGCACGTGGATGGCACAACTGTCGAGTACAAAGGACAAGCTAATGCAAACCCTTTTTAAAGGACAGACACACATTTCTTAAAAAGCAGACATCCTGTGGTAATTCAGGATCAGAGACTACTACAGGATTGAAGATGCGGTGCCAAATGTATCTGGCCCACCCAATGCCACCCCTGGGAGCATGGCCACCCCTGGGAGCATGGCAGACACTGCCTTAATCTTTGAATAATCTACTGTCCTGACTGACATATATGGAGACTGATGTTATTGTAAAAGCCAAGCATATGCCCTTTACAGATATGTATAACAGAAGCAAACTGGAAGGACATGTGAGTGATGCATGCAAAACAAATGACAGAACTACAGGGGATGGCCAGTGCCTTTCATTACCAGTGATTTTCAGAAATCACTCATTCAACCATAAACCATGATGATGCAGACTCCTCTGTTGTAGCATGACAATTGTGCTGGTAGCCACACATGAGTAGTCACACTCCACCGAAGGCCCTTCAGGACACATTATACAGAAAATTATAGCTATTGTGTCTGTGGAGATTACCTTATTTCCCTAACACAGATGTCATGTTATGCATGGTACAGCACCATTGTGCATGCAAGAGGTTGCCAGTGTGCACTTCTGAGCAGATTTCACCATACCCATAGCCACTGCTGTAAAACTGTGGGAGTGTTTTCTGCACACAAGGTATGGGGATGAAGATATCAGGTATCTACTTGTAGTGATATATTTGAGCTTATAGGACATGTTGTGGGCTGTTAGGTGGCATACTTAAATGAGCTATGTAATGTTTGACTGAAAACAATTGTGTAGATTATAAGTGATGTATAATGTTTGTAACAGGAGTGTGTCAGTATTGTTTGTGATGTAAAATGCTTGCAAATAGGATTGTGTCATTTATATAAATTTAAGATTACTTACATCATAAGTGATGGTTTAATAAAGTTGTTTCTTGTTTAAAAAAAGGGGGCAGACATTGAATAATTTAAGTAATGTTGCTTAGGCTGCATGATAGATGGAAATATTTGTGAAGCATAATTGTTAATACAGTCTGATTGCTTTTATATAAATGTAATTATGACTGACTATGTCACAAGTGATAATTCAATAAAAGTGTTAAAAAAATGCTTTTCAGGACAGCCCCTACATTACAGAAGAGATAAATCATTAGTAGTATAGTCATAACAATGACTAACAGTGTGTTTTTCCATTTTGCATATACAAGTACCATAGGGGATCCTACTGTACTATACATGATCAGATGCATGAGTAGGTCACTGAGCCATGTCAGCCTGTAGCCATTGATTTTTATAAGCAGTTTTAAGCATGCATGCATGCATTGCAATATGCAGAGCACAGTTTCTGCTCACCAAGCACAAGGGAGGCCAATGTTGTCTTGCATGGAGTATAGGGGTGCCATGTCCAACATGCTGGTCTTTCAGTAGTCTTTGATCATGATTCAAAGCTGACATGGAAAATCTAGTATATGTGCTGGCTTGCCTTCCTTCTCAGTAGACTTATTTTGATGAGATTTAGGTTTTCAGGAGAAAAGGCATGCCCAGAGGTTGAGTCTAAAAGACAAGCTGAAGGGATGTAACAATTTGACTGTAATCTCCCCAGATATAGTCCATATGTGATCATGCCACTCTTAGCTTACCACTTACAAGAAAGAAAGTAAAGGGGTTACACTAAAGAGTACATAGGTTTGTTAAACATACGTTGATAACATGTAACAAAAAGCTTCTTATCCTAAAAGAAAACACATTGGAATCAAACTGGTATTAAGCGCTTTTGTTCTTTAATTCGGTACTAAGAACTTCATCAGAATCAATAAATTCCAGCCTGAAACCCTTGTTATAAATTAGCAGGGTAAAACACAACAAAATATCATGAGCCAATGAGAAATACAGATGCAAAACCGATAGAAAACACAAAATGTACAGTAACCAATCAAATTAAGATGAAAAAACAAAATGGTGGAGCTTATGCCTACCAGCGCAGAGAGCACTTGATGTTAAGATTCTCATTCATTCCTTATGCGATAAGTAAAAGCTGACACTTGAGCTCTCTAACTTCAAGGAAAGAGTTACAGTCACCAGAAAATAAATCTATCTGCTCTAAAATAAAAAAAAACTTTAGAGAGAAATGTAAGCACTCTAAGCTATGTTAGCCAAATGCATTGTTGTCATCTCTGCATCACACTGCCACTAAATGCTCCTTTATTTGATTTGACAGCCTTCTGAATGTTTTGCCAACATAAAAAAAACTGCATGATTCACAAACCCCTGCATACAATACAATACATGAATGACAATCAAAATATCTGTTAAAGTTAAGTGTAAATTGCTAGTGTTGAAAAACAAGATTAGAACCTGTGTAGATGAATTTACATACAACACAAGTACCACAGGTTAACATGCCCGAGGTAAGTTGTGCAACCTTAGGTTGTAACAATAGAAAAGGAGGATAATTTTTCTCAAAAGCAAAACTAAGTGTCTTTGTCCTTCGTGTGTGCTGAAATTCACCATTGCTGAGCAAGCAACAAAATAGCCATCTGGCATAGCATGGTAGTTTATTTGCATTCATTATACAGGCAGTGGGAATTCCACTCACACAAGTAGTGACTATGCTGTGATAAGCTTATCAAGAACAATTACAAACTCACAAAACAGTTTGTGTCAGTAACCTGGAGGATGATTGTTACAGTCAGCATCATGGAGTGAGATTTTAATACAGGAATGCAAGCTCTATTTGAATATTCTATATCATAGCATTGAGATTAGTCCTGTGGAACATAAGTAAACCTCCAGCTGAATCTAAAGGTTAGCAGTGTAATGTAGAAAATTCTGAAATTTGATCTATGACTATTGTGACTTTAAAGCATGCCTTGGTCACTGTAATAGTGCTAATATCTTATAAGGAAAGGAAAAAATTAGGGTTCCTCAGTTTCCTATAACTTAGTAATGACAGACTCACTTCTGTACATACCTTTCAAGTGTTCTGATTTGCCTATAATCGCATGAGTTTACTTTACAAAAAAAAAAAAAAAACACAGCCATTCTGACTTTCCAGTGTAACTGCTGGGTCTATATTATAAGTTCGAAGTCTGAAAACTTCGAATCTCCTATGATCGACTCTACATGAGCGAAGTTTTCAAACATCGAACTTAAAATATAAACAAACTAAAAACAAAAAAAACCTACCTGAACTCTCTATGCAGGGGGCAAGCCCCCCTGCACCCCCCACACCCCTGCTACTTAAATATACCAACTCCGAGATCGCACTACATTGAAGTGAAGGGAACTATTCCCTATGGTGATATCCGTTGAAATGTTCAATGTTTGAAAACTTCATTCATATGATGTTGATCATATAAGATTTGAAGTTTTCAAACTTGGACTTATAATATAAACCCTATCTGCTTGCAGTCCTGTAATCTGACAGTAATGTCCTCTATACTAGCTACAGACAGTTCAGGCAATCAGAAGGTTGCTTTACTGTCTTTGATTTTCTGCAAGACGGCCAGATGCACTTCCCCAACATGCTGACACACACACACACACACACACACACACACACACACACACACACACACACACACACACACACACACACACACACACACACACACACACACACAGTCACTGTTCCTGCAGCCTGCTAAGAATATGTGAGGCTCATGACAGCTGGACCAGGAAGACTGCAGCATTAGGAGACCCAGATGATATTGTTTATATGTGTGGAGTCACTGAGATACTTTAATTGCCAATAACTTGTCCTGTACATCTGCTCACAAGGAATTCTGAGGGGCTGCTGATTTTGTTTATTTAAACTTTAGGATCATGGACAGCAGATACTCACCAACATGTTTTTTTTGTCTTGTTAGAACAATTATTCCTTCCCCAGCTATTTACAGCAAATGAGTGAGAATGTTATATGGAATAATGACCAAAGATCAACAGCATAGTCAGATAAACACAAGTAAGTGTAAAGAGAAAGTGAAGCAAGTTGATGGTTAATAACCAGCTGCATTTGTCAGCTGAGTACCAGAGTCATACATTCTATTCTAAAATATGTTACAGAATTTTTACTATCCGATTTTTAAGTTTTGTAGCTGTAAAGAAAAGAATAAAGGACTGATTTCATGCATTTACAGAAACAGAGATTTCCTGAATATGGGTGGCCACGGTGGGGCAGCGGTTAGCATTGCCACCTTACAGCAAGAGGTTCTCTGGTTCGATCATCAGCTGGGCTGCCTTCTGTGTGGAGTCTGCATGTCCTCCTTGTGGTCGCATGGGTTTTCTTCGGGTGTTCTGGTTTCCTCCCACATCCCAAAGACATCCTGTAGGTCGATTGGACACTCTAAATTGGCCCTAGGTGTGAGTGTGCATGTGTGCCTTCTGTGGAAGGTTGGGTGCTGGGCTGACAACTCAACACTGTAAAACTCCACTGCCAATCTTCAGCAGACAGGTGATCTGCTGTGGCAACCCCAAAAAACTGGGAAAAAGCCGAAAGAAGAGGTGTAAACATGATGATCAACTGAGAGAGAAAGCGTTATCCACATAAATACCTAGGTCTTTAATTACTGTATTTTATCAGACGAGGACAACTATCTATAAAATATGAGTTGGGAGAAACATTTCTGCCAAATGCTATTATGCTGCACTTTTTTCATTTAGTTTGAGACCACTCTTGATGCACCATGTATGGTTGTGGTGGAAGTTAGTCAAGGATTTGTGGTTGCCTTCAGTAGTGACACAGTAGCTAATCTGAGCATCGTTTTGCATTGGAAGACACTATAGACAGTCTACTGTTTATGGTTGATTTGGTAATAGATGATTTGCATTTCAATTTCATTATTATTGGGAAAGTAGAAGATTTGTTTGTGGAGTGGAGAAAGAAAAAGAACAATTAGGGTGGTGCATAGGTCCAGCATAATGTAACTGAGCATTTAAATGCTTATTAAATGAAGTCCTTCAACACTTCAGCCGGAATTTAGAAAAATTGTTTAGGCAGCCATGTTAGGGAAATAACACAGAGTAGAGAACTGCAACACTGATTAAGTATACAGTAGGAGTGATGTAGCATGCCTGAGTGTGAATAAGTACCCAGTTCACTTGTGAAATAAGACCAAGTCATACAACAATCTGGACAGTGAACATATGACCACAAGGGTCCATTAGTATGCAGGTGGCATGCTTGCTATGATGCACGTTCACATGAGCAATAATGCAGTGCTATGACCACAGTTGACAGTCCAGATTAGGGCTACAAATCAAAGTCCCCACTATGTTTACTTTGCAAACTGGAAGAAAACAGATGGCTAAGATTGGAATAATGGGAAAGAAGAAAGACAGGAATATACAGAAGAAAAAGTCAAATTGAAGAGTTGTGTCAGGGGTGAGGTAGCAAGAGTATATATATATATATATATATATATATTTTTGCAAAAGGTGCCCATATTTTCATATTTCCAAGAATGGTTGAGGGGAAAAATAGCAGGGAAAGTTGGTAACTATTTGAAATGTCAGGACTCACAACAGTGAACCCTGAAACATGGAGACTGAATTGCTGAAAAATGGACTAACATATACTAAGTCCGAGATGGCCATTTCTCTGACTATTCCCTTCTCTACAAGGTATGATGATCTTGGAGTTAGTATATAAAAGTTTGTGGAGTGTGGGAGGGGGGTTTCAGAAGGCTTGCCCCCCCTGCAAAAAGGAAGTTTAAAGGAGACGAGCAATGTTCAAGATTTTGCTCTTTTTCTGTTTTTCTTTTTGGCTTGTCAGCACTTGACCTTATGGAAGTGTAGAACAGAGATGGAAATAATCAGCCACAACATGGCTGGTGATGGAGATGGCCATTTCTATGACTATTCCCTTCTCTCCAAGGTATGATGATCTTGGAGTTAGTATATAAAAGTGTGTGGGGGAGTGTTTGCAGGAGGCTTGCCCCCCCCCACCCGCAAAAAGGAAGTTTAAAGGAGACGAGCAATCTTTGAGATTTGCTCTTTTCCTGTTTTCTTTTTTTTTTTTTTTTGGCTTGTCAGCACTTGACCTTATGGAAGTGGAGAACAGAGATGGAAATAATCAAACACAACACAAAAGGAGAGATAATAATACCCCCAGCTAGTAAACAGAGGCTGGAGCTACACACAGGGACAGAAAGTATGTACATTTAGCATACTGGTATTGTAGGTCTATTATTAGGAACTAAACGCATCAACAATTAGTAGCTGCAAAGATCAGCACTTCCCCATGACTTTCCAACATTGCGTGGAAGAGGGCATACAAAAATATTAAATATGATTCCGCACCGAACATCAGCGTAATGTTTATATATGTTTATGGTATATTACCAACAGAGACTGTCATACCATTCTCACACCCCACTTACCTTCAATTTCTTAGTCATCTCTGAATCTTATCAATAATAAGAGGGGATAGAACATTGCCAAGAGAAGGTGACACCTTCATAAAGATAAAACACTAATGTGTCCTATCAAGGGAAGATCCAAATGTAAATGTAATTTAGACCACAGAATCCTACGCTTATTGTTATTCTTCTAGTTTACTTCTAATGGTCAACAGATAATAATAAAACAATAGATGGTGCTTGAGGCCTATGCTGGGCAATTTGCTGACAATTTTTGATAACTCACTTTTTGTGCTATGAACACGATCCACCTTGACAGTTTTTCTTGGGCCACAGAATATTCCCTGAGAGAAGTACATCATGAAGTTTTATAAAGTATATACCATTCTTCAACTCATCTCAGAAACATGTCTGTATTACAGAAGTTGCAAGTATGTGCTCCTGGCTACTACATGCATCCACTACATCTCCAGCATCAGTCAGAGGATCCAGCAGAAATCATAGGTAACTGCTGTGCAATATAACAAAATGTGTGAAGGATTCTCCAAGAAAACAACTTCATTGAAGTAATAGAATTATAGTGGCAATGTGTAGTTAATAACTGAGTTTTGTTTACTGCAGATAAAATGCTGTCTATTATTCCCTCCAGCTTTTGCCGAAAGGAAAAGAACATTTCATGTAACCAATTGCAAATACCCATATTTAAAACAGGAACTAATTTAAACCAAGTGGTTGTAACCAACAATAGAGAACACCTTATTTGTATTTCTTGAGAAGCCATGATAGTGTTTCACTGGACTCACCTAATAAAAAGACCTAGTAGAATTTCAACAGATAGTCTGAGATGGTTTGTAATCATCTTCTTCACTTTAATTCATTGAAAAATCCCCCTCTTTAGTGAGTCATTCAGTTTGGTTTGTGGAGTAATCAATGCAACTTATTTTAAGATGCACAGACATGGAGTTAATTTTCTAGTAAAGGTGTCATAGACAAAGCCTTTACAATACTGCATTTTATACATTAATAAACTGACTTTCAGTTCAAAACATTGAATGTTGAGCTTTTCATAATGAAGCAATTTAAAATATTTATTTGATAGCTGGTAGTTATCCATCTGTTTTTGAGATGTAACTACTGAAACAAGAACAGGGGCCATCAGCGTGATAAATTAATTCAAGCAGATATAGAAGGAGCTTATTGTCAGAAGAGCTAAAACCTCTGAAAGAAACACTAACATCATCCCATTAAGTAGTTTGTTGCATGTGTTGCTAAAAATCGAGTCATTTGGTGACCAAAGAGTAGTAACTACATTGCATGGTATCTTAGACGTAAGACTACTAGATCCCACTTGTAGAGCAAGTGGTTCAATCCCAGTCTTACACTGAGTTTGTTAAAAGAACACTGCATAAGCTTCTCAGGCTAAACACTAAGACACCTCATTAATTACTTCTCAAAGCAACACACCCACTCTTACCCTTCACACCCACGGCCAGAACACATACCTGTAATAGAATAGAAGGGTGCTGACTCCAAACCCTTACAGCCTACTACGATTGCATCTAACTATGGTAATGTTTTAATAATAGGGAACTCAATTTTAAGACATAAAGATACCACCCTCACCAAGTTGGATAACAAGAGCATCATAGTTAAGTATCTTTCTGGAGCTAGAAGTCAGGACATATCAAGGGCTCTTAGAGCCTTCTCTCCTGAAAAATATGATTATGACCCAATAGTTGTCTACATGGGGATTAATGACCTTAAGTAATCAATCTAGAGGGGTGTACAGAATGATATGATTGAGTTTGCTTTGCATGTGTCTGATTTAGGAAATACACTGGTTATATGTGTTAATGTCCCATCAACCACAATGATGTTAAAATTCTAAACCCAGATAAATGGTTTTAATAATTGGTTATGTAGCTGGTGTCATTCTAATTGAATCCGATATGTGTCATTTTGGAATGATAAAACTGAAAAGCCTTCCTGCTTTTCCGGGCTGGACTGCACCTGTATTACCTGCTTCCATAATGACTTTTTTTAGGTAGAGTCCATCTATTCATCATTGAAACCTAATATAATAAAAAATGCCCAGGCATTAGGCTCTTCTGCAACTTGAAGACATTCATATATGTGTAGTTGCAGAGACAGGGTTTAAGAGCAGTAACAGCACTCCCTCTAATCCTGTGAATAGTGACTGTCTGAGCATGATAGATGTTTTAACACCTTGTCTGAAATCACCATTAAAACACAATGCATTTCTACTGAAGAACTTCAACTATCCATCAATAACCAGGCTTAACTACACTGCCAATGGTTGGCGTGTCCACCATTTCCTTGACATTCTAAATGGTAACTCTCTTTTACAAATAGTTAACCATCCAGTATCCTTAATCTAGTCCTCATAAATACGACCAATTCTAGGACATCAGTATATGTATTTTCCTGTTTTGTTAAATCAAACAATAAATTACTGACATTTTCCTTTAAAACTTTTAGTACTTCCCCTGTAAATACCTCTGTGTTTAAAGAGTTCTCAAAAGTAAACATTTTTTAGTTATGTGATAATCTAAATAAATTCCACTGTAAGTCCTCCAATGGATCTTTTTGCTAAAGCTTCTGTCTATGGCTCTTGATTTCTACTCCCACTTAAATAATTGTACTGATAAAGCAGTCAGTATCTACCCCAAATACATTAAATCATTGAAAAATAAACTCCTATGGTGGAATATCCATATAAAAATTACATAACTAGTGAAAGAAAGTACTTAATGCTTATAACAGGTTTCATTCTAAATACGTCAGAAGCATACTTAAACAAAGTACTAAAGAGGTTATGGGAATCACTGGAAGCTCAAAACTGAATAAGAATTTAAGAGTGTCACTTAAATTAATATAACTACAAGTCTTTCTTTGTCAATGTTAGGATGTTAAGAAGTAACAGCCAGCAAGGTTCAGAGCTACTCCATAATAATACTGCCCACTCAGACTTAAATAAAATAGTTAGTGTCCCTGTTATAAAAATAGTTCAAATTATACTCCACCCATGGTTAAAACTATTCCATAGATTCCACAATCCTTTCTATCTTCTTTAGTTTCCATGGAACAAATTCTCTCAGGCTATAACAAGCGAAAAACACCTTGTCCATGGACCTTTATATTATACTAATTTAAATATTATTTAATGGACTTCTAAATCGGATTAGCTAACTGATTGTCTAACAGAACCCATGCAGTCAAAGTCAGAAGTGCCACTTCTGAAAGCAAAACAATTTTACCAGTGTGTATGCCATGTGGTTCAGTGTTTGGCCCCCTCCAATTTGGCATCTCTTGGTCAGATCTTCAGGGCAACATTCTTGGCCTATAGTTATCAAAGTTTGCAGATGTCAGTAAATTAAGTACTGTTATTTGGCCTTCCACTGCCTCGCAATAGGTCCAATATGAATTAGACCAAATTAACAGTTAGAGCAAGGACAATGGTCTCAAACTAGTTGTGAAAAAATGTGGCTTAGTTTAGACTGGATAGAACAAAATAAATAAATAAAACATTTTCTGATATCATGTGGTAATCTGACACTGCCATAAGGGATTTTGGCACTCTTGTTAAAAATTCCTTATAATTTCTCCATCAGGTTTCTGCAGTAGTTTCGAAAGCCTTCTATCCAACTCATCTAATTCCCAAAGTTATCACCACTATATACAAAGAAGTGTTAATTCCACTTTATTCATATCTCATAATATCCATTATTAAACATATGCACCATCTGGTATGCATTTATATAAACATGCCAGTTAACTTGGGAGGGCTAAAATATTTATAACTGGCCTCAAAAATCTTAAGTATAAAGACAGAATGGCAATATTCTCTGTCAACATTCTGTTTCTTATAGGCTGCACAATGGAGATTTGTATTTAGCTTCTCAAGCTATGAAAGAGCCAACCATATCTGACCTTTTATTGTTTCACAGAATAAAAGGAATTGGGGATACCCAGTTCATGGAAGCAAACATTCACCAACAGATAAATATGATAACTACACATAATAATAATTTGTTAGTTAGTAATTCCCACTGGACACACAGTCTCTTTACAGGGGAAACCTGGGAGCAATATCTGGTTAAGTGAATTGCTCAAGGTCACACGACAAGCAAATGGGGATTGAGGAAAACAAACCTAGTACCACAGCAATTATATTTCACAGCCTTAATCCCAGAACCACCCGCCAAACATAACAGTTTCATATCCAACATATGACTCACCTCTGGAACAAACTTCTAGTACATGTCAAGAAAAGTAGCACCCCTTCAAACTAAACCTATATAACTGGATGTGCAGCCTCAAATACTTCCCAATTCTATCTTGTCTTGTTTTCCTTGAGGCTAGAATGAACTTTTGAATACAGGTGTTTGGCTTCATAAGTACTTACCTATTAACACCAGTTACTCCCTTTGCATAGTTTTTAATCTCTCCTTGTATTTTTGAGAGTTTCCTGTAGATCTTAGCAGTTTCCTCCCATTTCCCCAAAACACAAAAATTGACTGGCTACACTGAATTGCCTCCATATGCACCTTACTTACCTTCGTCAGTGTGGTCTGGATCATGACTGAGACGAGTACAAAAAGGAACAGATCAATGAACTGGTTATCAAACAAAAAAATAAAAGGTTAAATAAAATTTAATCCAAATTTCTGAGTGGAAATAAAGAGGTAAAGACAGACCACTAGAGATGTTGAGTTTCCCTGAGTTTCTGTAGAACTTCTGTGTAACAAAGGAGAAAACCAGACAGAACAAAAGTTATATAGATAAATATAATCACCTCAGTGAAGAAGTGTAACTGTCATAACATATGTAGGTAAAAAGAAGCCAGCTCCATTGGTAAAAGGATGCTAAAACTCTGACTTCATCCTGCTTGACTTAATTGGTGTGAGGTGGGTAGGCTTTGCTTGTCCTGAATTGTAGATAAAACTGCTTAAGAGAAAAAAAATATATAACGCAAAATATATGACTATAGCATGACATTGTAAATAGCTACAGTTGCTCATGACATGAATTCATATAAAATGATAGAAAATTATAGAAATCTAGAATCTTGAATATTTGTCACGAGGCAAACAGCATCAATAATTTAGGAGGCAGGGAAGTTAATTACTATTATTCATTTTTAAGAGGAAATCATGTAATTCATATTGTTGTAAGGTGACGTCCCACTCACCAGACTGAACAAGGAAAAGATCACAGTAAGCTGCCTGTCGGGTGCTAGAATCCGCCACATAACACAAGCACTCAGGTCACTCCACAGCAAGTACAAGTATGACTCAGTCATTGTCCATGCCGGTGTGAACGACCTGAGAAGTACCTCCCTGGACTACATGAAAAGAGACATAGAGGAGCTCTCAGATTATGTAGCCCAGGCCGGTATGACCCTGACCCTGAGCAGTATCCTACCCTCACCAAGAATGATGCCATATTACAGAGACAAAATGATCAGCTTTAATAATTGGCTTAATTACTGGTGTCATTCTAAGGGGATCCAATGTCTGTCTCCCTGGGATGACATGCTTGACAAGCCACGCTGCTTCGCAAGGGACGGCTTGCACCTGTCACCCCTGGGCTTCCGGATAATGGGAAAGGCTTTGCCACCCCATAGTGCCTTTTTAGGCAAGGCTCAAATGATAAACCTACCACCCTAGAAAACAAAAATGGAAAAAAACTAAGGGTAATAGTGCTCAATGCCAGAAGTCTAAACCTCAAGATGCACGCCCTCGAAGCCCTCCTCAGTATGGAGAACATTGATGTCTGTGCTGTGACTGAAACCTGGTTCAAGGCTCCTGAGAGCACCCCAGCACTATCAGGTTATACCTCATATCATGCGTTCCGGCCCCAAAATCTGGACCAAACCACAAAAGGAGGGGGAGTATCCATATTCATAAAGGATACCCACACCTCCAGGTTAGTGGCAATGCACGAAGCATCGGAGACCATCCAGGTGCAAATAACCATAGATAAAACTGCCCTACAGTTTGTAGCATGCTACAGACCACCCTCTCAAACTCAGGAAACCCACACAGCCTTCCTGAAGACACTGGAGAGTATGAATGTCTCTCCAAACACCATCATATTGGGTGACTTCAACTACCCAATCATAGACTGGGTACATTACTCAAGCCCCAACACCCTAGCCCAAAGGTTCCTGGATTTCATAAACTCAAATGCTATGGAACAACTAGTCACCATTCCCACAAGAGGAGAAAATATACTAGACCTGATCATCACAAACATGGGGACAAAATGCTCCACACCGGAAGTATATCCCTCATTGGTGAGATCAGACCATAAATTAATCTCACTGGAGATCCACATCCCGCCCCCAACCACAGCAAAAAAGACCACAGTGAAGAACTTCTCAAAAGCAAACTTCACACTTCTTAAGACTGGAGTGGTATCCATCAAGGCCCCCGAGCCAGTGGAAACCACAACCCACGCTGCTGAAACCCTTACAAATGCCTTCTACGAGCACCTCCAGGAATGTATGGATCAAACAATCCCTAATAAAATCAAGACCCTTTCCACCAAAGGCAGGCGCCCGGTCTGGTGGACCCCAGCCATAAACAAACTCTACAACAAGAGGAGAAAGCTACTACATGACAGAGCAAAATCCCTAAAAGGGAAGGCATCTCTGATCAATACTAGCAAAAAACTACGATCACTCATAAAATCATCCAAGGCCAACTTTGAGAGAAAAATCACTAAAGACACAAAAGACAATCATAAGGCCTTCTTTAGCTATGTTAGAAACCTGGGTGGAAACTCCCAGATATGCTCAGAATTAGTCCAAAATGATACAAAAATCACTGAACCCACAGCCATTGCCAACATACTGGCAGACAGGTTCAGTGCCAATTTCTCCCCTCCCTCCCCCCCAAAAGGAGAAATATCTATCCCACCAGAGTCTAGCCTCCCAAACATCTCAGATGCCCAGGTGAGAGCTGCTCTCTCTAAAGCAAAAAACACAGCATCAATGGGACTGGGTGGTGTCCCCGGCTGTGTGCTACACAAACTCAATGAGGAACTAAATCCACACATAAGGCTGCTGTTTAATCTTAGCCTTACTACAGGATACGTACCCAAAGAATGGCGTACGGCAACTGTGGTCCCACTCCACAAAGGTGGTGCTTCTACCGACCCTGGAAATTACCGCCCCATAAGCTTGACGAGCCTTGTCTGCAAAGCTATGGAGAGGATCATAATGGAACTCATAAATAAAGACATTGGGGACCTACAGACACTGGATCCTACCCAATTTGGCTTTGTCAAGGGCAGATCCTGCCTCTTGAACTTGGTTGACTTTTTCGAAACAGTCACTGAGGCCATTTATGAGGGTAAGGCAGTTCACACAGCCTACCTTGACCTAGCAAAAGCGTTCGACACAATACCCCACTCGGGCATCATAGAAAAGCTCACCAGCTTAGATGTAAACCCATATGTCACAAGATGGGTTGCAAACTGGCTCAAGGACAGAACCCACAGGGTTAGAGTTGCTGGTGCCATGTCAGACTCTAAGCCGGTCACGAGCGGTGTCCCACAGGGCTCAGTCCTGGGCCCCTCTTGTTCGGCATTTATTTTTCTGAAGTGCAGGCAAACATAGGGGATTGTGGCTGACAAAATTTGCAGATGACTGCAAACTGGGCACCATAATTGACACTCCATCAGACACAGACATCCTCCAGAGAGGTCTCATAGAAATGGATAACTGGTGCCAGAGCCATGGCCTTAAGCTAAATGCCAAAAATGTATAGTCATACCCTTTGGGAAAAACAAGGTAACCCCTAATTACCACATAGGTGGTAATCCATTAAACACGGAAGAAGTTATCAGGGACCTGGGGACCCAAGTTGACAGTAACCTCTCTTTTGACACTCACATTGCCAAAGTGGTTAGGAAGACCTTCTACATTGCCCACCTGATCATGAAGGGATTCACATCCAGATCAGGAGAGGTCATTGTACCCCTGTACTCTTCACTTATCAGACCAATGATTGAGTACAACACCCCATTCGGAATGTACCTTACCCGACACCTGCAGCAGTTGGAAAGACCCCAAAAGTTCCTCACCAAAAGGATAAAGGGGCTCAAACATATGTCATACGCTGCCCGACTGAAGAAACTCCAGCTCTATTCAGTCGCATACCGTCTGCTCAGAGGTGATCTGTGCCTGACATACAAGGCCATGTACAACCCGGAATTAAAGGACATGCTCCACCTCAAAAAATCCAAATCCACCAGAGCCATGAGAGCAAGAGACTTAAACCTCAACACAGATATAAATAGGACGTGCTGGAGGGACAGATTCATCACCCAGAGACTCCCTACACTATGGAACAGAATCCCAGTCCATGTGAGGCAGAGCCCCTCACTGACTCTGTTCAAGAGCAATCTTGATGAGTGGATGGGAGATCATAGGTTTGCCCCGGGAATCATCTCTGTGTCACTGCTGGACAGAGGCACAGCAAACTAATGGGTATAGTATTCTCATCCTAAGGGGTTGTGAAAGCCACACACACTCTGGCTAGGCTTATAATGCCCTAGGGCAGATAGCCTAGTATGAACCTATGAACCTATGAACCTATGGAGGACAGTAAGTGGTAGAACTGACATAAGGTTGCCATATTAGGAGTTACAGGTACTCTGAGCAATCCTGTCCAATAGAACGACCTACAGGTGAAGTCATTATGTATTATTTTTCATTCAAATAATCTTAATCTTGAATCTTTTCAGAAACTGATAGACTGAGTGACAGTTTCACTGAACATTTTTGCAGTATTTATTTATTTGATTTATTTATAATTAACTGAAGTTGGGCAATGTACACAAATGACCAGTTGCAGGCATAGCCCATGTTATATGAATCGCAACACAAAATTAAACTTTGGCATAATATTAGCTTATAATATATATTAAAAACAAAAAGTGGCACAAAAGTAGAACCAAGTGCCACTACAACATAAAATGCTGCCCTCGGAACACCAGTACCAGAAATGAATAACCCATACTTGTAATCCCAAATTCTTTAATAAATCACAGTAAGTAAAACAACAGTTTACCCAGAAAAATTCCCAAGTCTGTATTCAGGAAGGGTGTTTGTTTAAAAGATATGTATGGACATAGTGCATGTAGTTCCCTGCTCAACAATCAACATTAAACTGGTACATTTAAATATGGCTGCTGTAAACGGTGCACTTATATCAGTAATGCTAAATTTATTTATTTGGAAAGCTGTGATAAAGAGTTGAGGTCCAGTCATATACTAACTGTAACTCTATTGGTTTAGTGTTTCATGTCTTTAGTTCTGATAAAGTTCAAAGGCAGCCATGGTGGTGCAGCGGTTAGCATTGCTGCCTCACAGCAAAAGTTTCTCTGGTTCAATCCTTGGCTAGGGTGCCTTCTGTGTGGAGTCTGCATGTCCTCCCTGTGGTTGTGTGGGTTTCCACTGGGTGCTCTGGTTTCATCCCAAAGACATGCTGTAGGTGGATTGGACACTCTAAATTGGCCCTAGGTGTGGGTGCGTGTGCCTTCTGTGGAAGGTTGGGTGCCAGGCTGGCAACTTGACCCCATAAATCCCCACTGCCAATCATGAATGGACAGGTGATCTGCTGTGGTGACCGCTAACTGGAAAAAGCCAGATGAAATTCAAGGTGTTTGAACAAAAGAGCTGAACTGTTTTGTTTTACTTGCTGGGATTTATTAAAGAATTTGGGATTATACCTACAGACTACTTATTTCTGCTACTGGTGTTCCAAAGGTGTGTGTATATATATATATATATATATATATATATATATATATGAAATGCATGAATAAAGGAATAAAGGAAACTGCATTTATAATTATATAGATACAGACAATTTATATAAATACAAACATATATACTGCAAAAACAAAGGAAACTGCATTTACAGGGATACATATATATATATAATGCATGAATAAAGGCATCTACATTTATTTAGAGAGATGTCTGTTACAATCTGACAAACATTTCAAAGGCAAAATTTATGCAGAAATGTAAATAAGACGAAGCAAGAAAAAGGTAAAAAAAAGAAAAAGAAGGGGAGAAAACAGGAAGGGGGGAATGAAAGAAGACAGAGATGTAGAGTAACCTTGAGTGTAGATTATGCAACAGTATATAGATAGGGGTCTATATTAGATCACCGAGTGCTTAAAAAAGCAAACGGTGATTAATCGACCCTATGTAAGCAAAAGCTTACAATTTCGAACTGTCAGAACAGCGATTTTTTTTTCCTAGGGAAAAAAAATCGCTGTTCCAACAACAACAAAAAAAAATAAAATATACTTTAAATATTACATGGTGCTTCACCCCCCCTACACCCCACTACTTAAATATACCAACTCAGAGACCGCACTACAGTGCAGAAAATGGCAAAGTAATGAAGTAGCCAAGCAAATTCTTTCCGAGGGAAAGAATTTGCTTAAAAGCCGCTTCAATATTTTGCCAGTTCAGGCTTTTGAGTTCGACCAAGACGCATTCGAAAGAATGCATCTTCAGTCTTCTTCTTCTAATAGGGAACCTATAGATAGGATATCACCTGCAAATTAGGAAGTCCTCAGCTGAGTATGCAAGGTATTGCATTCTGCAGAATTATGTTAGAAACATTGCATATTATCTACCAGGTATGTCAACAAAGAGTTGAGAATAAGCATGTAAGTAGCTAGAGGGGTGAGAGGGACTCTCTTGTAAGGGACCTACTGAGATGGAGGTGTAAAACTCTATGACATGTCCTATATTCAGAGAGTTGCATTCATGCTGATATTTTTTAATATACCTGATCATTTTCAGATATTCAGATGGTTGCATTCATACTGTTTTTATTAAAATATCTGATCATTTAGATTCCTATATATAGCTCCACATCTCAAGCTCTCTTTAGTAGTTTTTCCATTTTATTGTGTTATCAAAATAATCTTTGACTGCCATATACAACTACAATACCCTGTCTCACTAACCAACCTTTTTGGCAATCATTTTTGTTCATATTTTAGACAATACCCATTGACTAAACCATATGTTTTTTATACATTCCACTGTCAATGAAGATTACATTCTCTAGTTTCTATACTCTGCTATGAATCCTTAATATTTTTGGCACCTTTATCTCCATTTTGCCCAGTTTGCTATTTTCCTTCAGTTCTATAATATCTTAAAGAATATCTTAAAACACACTGGCTATGTCCCTGCTCTATCCCTGACTAATATCTCATTCCCCATCCTGCTCTCCCTATACTTCTCTGCTCTGTCGGTCTGATGCCTACCAGTGCTAACTAGTAAGTTAACCTCTAAAAAGTATTTAACAAGATTTCCTTCTTAGAACTCTATAAGAGTTTACTTAATTTAAAAATGCTAGCCCTCCTCTACACTAGATATAAACATAAGTTTGTACATCTGTAAACCAGGCCAAAAAAAAATAATAATAATTATATATTATCTTTGTTTTCTGCATTAGATCTTAGCCTAAGCCTTACTAAAGGACTCTGTATATATTTTTTTTATGTATAACCCTGTATATGTTTTTTATGTATAATCTAAATAATGTACTGCAAATCATGTTACTACTGCATATAATGTAATTTATGTTATTGCCTATACTTGGAGCTTTTCTCCCCGGGCCTCTACTGTAAATGGACATATATCCAGTTAGACTAGCCCAGTCAACAATTGTAAAATAAATAAAAATAAATAAATAATGTCTAACTGTTCTATATATAAAGATCGAGAAGTCATTCCCGGGATTCATGAAGCTTGCGCCCGGTGCAGGGGTAGCATAGGCGGTATAACGCCAAATATGTATGCCGAGCGATTCAGGTATGATCCCATTCCACGTGCACTACCAGCATACGCCAGATCTGTGCAGCTCTCAGCTCAGGTATGCTGATTACCCCATGCGCAGTACTGCAGCATGCAAATGAAGTTACATAGTGATTCATGAAGTGGTGCAGGCATACAGAAATGTAAACCAAAAACAATGGTTTACATTTTTCCAAACTGAACATCAGAGCCATGAAAGCAGACCAGACTCATGTACTACAAAGTTAACATACGCCAATGGCTAAATATACAGGCAATGGCATAACAAAACAAGTACAACACATAAAAAATAACATGTAATGTCATGGCCACAGTAACGCAAAGTACAACCGCAGGGGATGTGTGCACAAACGGGAACACAAGGAAAATATATACAGATGTCATAAAATTGCAATATAGCACAAATCATGATTTCACCATAATAGTCAAAGGTATGCATGCTACACCACAAGCAAGCTGCAAGGGTTTCCAAGGTTCTGTGACAGTGTTCGGCACGGTACCTATGAATTAGTAGTCAATGCCATGCAAATGAGGCAAGTAATACTGAATTGCAAACATCCCGCCAGCCTAAGGATGTACCATACAGCGCAGCACTACAACACCGAGGAGTGGTCTGGAGGTATACATGACATCAGCAGTGGGGAGTGCCACCGTAGCTGTAAGCACATTGGAGCAATGCAAATCCAGGTTGCCCATTGCTAAGCAAAGCCGCAGGATATGGGTGTGGATGTAGGTATAGCTTTGCTTAGTTGAGAGCACACGTGGTACCCGAAAGCGCATGTGTACGTGGATGACAAGGTGCCCGAAAACCGGTAAGCGGACGCACGCGCAGCGCACCACAGCTCAAACAGGAAGTTTACGGGAAGACAATGAGGAAATGCCGCAGTAGGGTAATTGGAGTACAACTGAGTAATTAACGCCTATTAACTCACAGTGGGCCATTGACGGCAGCTAACAAGGCTGCTAGTAGCAACCTGCAGAACAGGATAGGGGAGGTGTCGGATTGCAAAGAAAAGAGAACTGTCACCGCAGAGCAAAGCAAACCTGCAGTAGATTGGCTATAGAACACATTTCAGAACACAATCCTGGTTTGGGAAAGTACAAAACAAGAAAGCAGGCTGCTAGATGCATGCCCGACAATGGGAGGGGAATCATTAAGAAAAGTTAAGGCAAGGGCAAGAGGTGATCCACAGCAGCTAAATGCAATTCAACACCAAAGGCACCACAATAGCAGTACCTGTATTAAAACATATAAGATACCCTGCAGCTCTGATTGTACATACACACCCTATGACATCATCAGTGTTCAAAGCACAATAGTATAAACTGTGAAGGCACCTCACACTCACCCATGTATTCCCAACCACTGCACCATCGGTGTAAACAGACGGGGAACTTTTACAATGTACTTGTTGGGAGCTGCCATAGCTGTGATTCAACACCATGTGTTGGAGACTGAAGGTGGTGTGGAGGATGATGCTGACAACCACCTCAGGCCCCGAAGGAGGAGAAGAGTGTTCAGACCAAGGGTAACTTACCAGGGGCTACACGATCTGGAGATAGTAAAGTGTTACAGGGTGGACAGGGACATCATACAGCAAATTGTTGAGCTGTGCCCACCACGCCTCAGATCCAGAAACAACAGAGGGGAACCCATCCCAGTGGAAACTAAGGTATGTGTAAGCTTGAGAATACTAGCCACAGGTACCTTTCAAAGGCCAACTGAAGATATCATGGGGATCTCACAGGCATCAGCATCCAGGGTACTCCACCAGTTCCTGGATGTCATGTTACCACATGCCAATGAGCATATATATTTCCCCCAAACTCAGGAGGAGTTGGCCAACAATATGCGTCTCTTCCACCATGTGGCAGACTACCCAGAGGTACTGGGTGCAATAGACTGCATGCACATACATATCAAATCACCACCTGGTGAGCATGGTAGGTGCTACATAAACCACAAGGGATACCACTCCATCAACTGCCAGGTCGTGTGCAATGCCCATGGCATTATCATGGATGTGTGTGTGTTGGCAGCCCTGGAAGCTACCATGACTCCCACATTTGGCATGCCTCACAGATGTATCAGGTATTTGTCAGGGGGAACATCCTATATGGCCACCTTGTGGGGGATGCTGGCTATGCACTGGAGCCGTGGATGATGACTCCCATCAGAAATGCACACACACCCATGCAAGAACGCCATAATGAGGCACACGCGCAAACCAGAATCATCATAGATTGTGTGTTTGGGATGCTGAAATCATGGTTCCTTTGCTTGGACATATCTGGTGGAGCCTTGCAGTACTCTCCAGGCAGGTGTGCTCACATCTTCATAGTATGTGCCATGCTACATAATAAGATCCTGCAGAAACAGCTGCAGCAAGGACATAATGGTGAAGGCCCTCACAGCCCACCACAATTGCCAAGGCCATCACAAGCACAGAGGGATTCAGTCCATGAGCACCCTGTGCCAGCCCCAGTAGGCAGACAGAGGCATGGCCAATATGCCCATGCCTTGGCAAAGAGGGAACGTATAGCACATACAATGACAGTGTAGACCCCTATGGACTGACACACTTCTCCACATGCACACACAGTAAAATGGATGGCACACACACACGACCACCTGTAAGTTGTTATGTATATGTGGTCTACTGTGTGAATCCTACATAGGCAGCCCTCAACTATTGCACACACAATAGCTATTGAAACAAGGTAAGCCAACACCTGGACAGTAAACGAAGCTAACAGAATGTGTTGATACTGTATGTATAGGTTCCTAGGTACATCGGTAGGTACATGCCTGATTGTCAGAGGCCATGCTTCAGCCTAGGCAACATGTGTCTGCTGTCATCACCCCATCGATTAACTAACTGTCTCTCTGTGGAGCAGAGCCAATTGCAGGATCCATGTGTGTAACCACTGTTCCCCACCCACTCTGCATGGATTCCCTGGTGTGTTAATGATGGACTCCATATAATGTAATCAGGGATGTAGTTCCAAAGCATAGGGTGTACCCATGACAGGTATCCTTCACCCCAGCATTCTCCAGTCATGGTTGTGGCAAGGTGTTGCACATTACAGTGCATGGCTCACTGTGACATGGATTCCCATAGCTGGAGCACATCCATTGAACATCATTTGGACATACCATTAATAGGTATTATCCATATGTAAACTAACTGAGTTACACATTTGATTGCAGTATGGAGGAACATCCGTATTACAGTCCACATACAAAACACCATAACACCTGTACATATCCCAGATGCCCAAGTGGTAAAGCCACTGACTGTCATGCATGTTCCCGGTTCCACAACCTGCAAGGGCCATTACGTAATCCCAATGGCACGAATAATGGATATTGGATGCAGGTCATTAGAGCATGTTTAAGCACATGTTAGTGGGTTTATGCGCCAGCAAGTGATGGTAAGCGTTGTTTAAACATCACTACAGGGATATGTGCAAAACAGGTCTAAGCTTTGCTGAATATCGTGCAGATCATGGTCAAAGATGACCAGAACAGGTGAAATCAACATTATTCACCCTTGTACTAATAGTGCCTGCTCTGAGAGGTAAAACAACCACTGCCAGGAGTAGAACACGCAACCATGTACACAATCACCTACCACTAAGCTACCCGAGATGTACCAACAGCAGGTGTGTATTGTGACAGGTTAAAACACAAAAGGGCGGAGTTCAGGAAATAGTATACACCGCCATGTACCCAACGAAAGGTGTGTTCACTCTCTCTCTCTCTCTCTCTATATATATATATATATATATATATATATATATAATAATATACAGATAGAAAGGGTGATAGAGAGATATATGTCGATATATACGGATATACATATATCTGCAAATATATAGATAGGTTAACAGCATGTACATAACCATGGAGGTACAAATAAATAGGATACTGCCAACTACCGAATGCTTTACATACCAACACGTGTAATCACGAGGCTTATAGACCGAAAGACCACAGTCCCAGAACACTAGAACCACGAGTACTATTATTAAGATGTTAAGGGACATTTAGTTATTGCTGCTGGTGCTGCGGTCCAGGTAGGTACTGTGTTTAAGTGTGTTTCTGATTGCAGTAGTGTGTGTAAGTGTGTGTTGTGAGTGTGGTGTGTGTTCCTGTTGGACTGTAATGTGTGTGTGTGTGTGTGTGTGTGTGTGTGTGTGTGTGTGTGTGTGTGTGTGTGTGTGTGTGTGTGTGTGTGTGTGTGTGTGTGTGTGTGTGTGTGTGTGTGTGTGTGTTTGCTTCATGTGTCTGTTTGTGCTAACTCGGAGGTAGATTATTACAGTAGGTGTGGTCATAGCCAGCCTTAGGCATAGGGTTACCACCTGTCCCACTTTGAGAGGGACAGTCCCTCTTTGGGCAGTTGTGTCCTGGCAAAAAATATTAAAAAGGGCAAATGTCCTGAGATAGTAGGACATAATTATGTCCCATATTTTATGTAATAGCTGCATAAAATAGTTATTCCTGTATCTAAAATACCTAAATGTTACAAGAAACATAATAAGCAACTAAACTGCTACAAGAATAAGGTTTTATTTATGAATACTGTTAAGTTCTATCCTTTGTACTGACCGTGGGTATGTGTCGGCCACTAAAATCCGATGTGTGTCCTGCAAATGTCCCACTATGGCCATTTGAAAATGTGGCAACCCAAGCCAAAGAGGTTCAGTCACCAACACATCTGCAATGGGTGCAAATATCTCTGACAGAAATACATGAGACAGCTTTAATGTAGCAACATTCCATTACATATCGATGTATTTCCAGAGGGATTGAAGGATCAGCATCACCTGCATGCTATATAGGACCCAATTAACAATGGCTTAATGAATAAGCCTGCAATAACCATAGTATTAGTCTACTAAATGATAGGTCTTTAATTAGGGAAGGAGCCCTCACACACATATGGAATATGTATAAATGCAGTCCCCACAAACCTTTATCTGCTATGTACACCCACCTACATCTCCCCCACACCCGAAACAATTGCAATACAGACTGTAATAACATCACAAACATCCACTCACTCAATGACATCTGCAGAAGCTTTAACATACCTTGTGAGAGACACACTTGCAATGGCGCTATGTAAAATCGTTGCTGTTGTACAATGGAACAGACACCGATGTTACAGGTTTTGTTTGCAATAGTCTCGTATCAGACGGTTGAGATAACAACTACACGAGTATGTAGAACTACATACTCTAGCCATCACACACAATCCACGGGGAACATGAAGTCAAAATATGTGTGTCTCCATATAGCAGTTGCAATTCATCACAAAAAACACATCCAGGCTGTCTTCCTCGAAGGTAGGGCAAAAGGACAATGCCCAAGTGGAGTATTCAATTATACCCCACTGTTGCCATGTAATTGGCTAATGGAGTAGCTGCACAGCTGATGTGCATGTAATCATCTACTCCGGAACACCAACTGGTGGCAGGATAACACATGTTACTGGTATCTACATATAAAAGTATGGCTTGCCATACATTCAAACCATATGCTCATACCATAGAACCATTGAAACAGGAAAGGAGTAAGACAGATATTTTCATAAACTCGGGCCACTAAGAAGGTATGTAGAACACTCAGTATGTTAGTGTATGTAGTGCCTGTTCTGTATTAATGAAAGTGTACACAATGCATACAGTGGGAAAAGGTATTTTGTAGTGATGTTTTGTTGAGCATAGTAACGCTTGTAGAAATTGTGTGTACTACTGTGGGCCACAAGGTAAACATCTCATACACCACAAGGGATGCTACATAAGTGCTTTAAACACAACAATTCCACTGCAGCCGTTGTCAGTGGTAGGGTTTGTCCAACAAGTACGTGCCATAACAGGGGATAGTATATGCTGATATACTGTAACAGTAGGCATATGTATGGGTGTATAACTGAGAATAACATGTTTAAGGTGGTCCTGCTGTGCAATTATGCTTTGCATTATGGGATATTGTTGCAAAAATGTGAAATGTATAGTATTGTAGGTAGATATGTCAAATATTTTACATAGCATTACTGTTATATTATGCAAACATCAGGTATGTCTATTGGCATGTACAATACACAATAACAGGATACATATGGCTTGTACTCACCAGACAGTGTAACAGCATGATAGCTAATTGAAATGGAAGAGCTACTCAATTATCCGTGCACAAAGGACATGTAATAGCTTCATAGGTTCATAGTTAGGTACTATGCTGTCTGGCCAAGTCCATTCGTAAGGCCAACTACAGTGTTTTCACTTGTGGCACCTCCCTAGGTTAGTGTCCTGTGCCTGTGAACAGCAGAACCATTTGTTTCCTGCACCTGTGTACAGTACAGCCACTGCAGTGATCCCTGGTGTACATGTCTGTCTCCCCTCCACCCATCGAGGTATCTCTTGAAGAGTGCTAGTGAGGGTCCCTGCCTGATGTACATAAGAATCATGTTTCAAAGCATGGTGAGTATCCAGTTCAGGAATGTATCCCTCCAGTACGTCCTAGTCATTGTTGCATTTGGGTACATATCCCAGAGCATGTTGCTCTCAGTGGCTTTTGCTTATGTTGCTTATGTGGAGCATATCCATCAATATTGTTGTGGACATGGGCCTTGTATGTTCAGCAGAGATCACCTCTGAGTATGCAGTATGCAAATGAGTACATTTTGGGTTTCTGTAGTTGTCCTGCATATGTCATCCTTCGGAGGTCAGTAATCCACTTGGTGTGTCAATGTTGTGGTATTTAAAGCCATTGCTGTTTTGTAAGGTACACCGCAAATGGGGTGTTGTACCCTTGAACGTGTTTCATAAGTCAGGAGTACAGAGGTACAATGGTTGCCTTTGTTCTGGCTACAAATCCATTACAGATTAGGGTGGCCATGTAGAAGGATATCCACGCCACCTTGGCAATATGTTTATCAAAGGAGTGGGTGCTATCTACTTGTGTTCTAAGATCCCTTATAATGTCTAATGTATGTAGGGGACTACCACCTATGTGATAGTTAGTGGGTGATTGGTGTAATCCAAATGCGATGTCTATGCACCTTGTGGCATGCATCTTGAGGCCATGTTATTGACACCAGGTATCCGTCACAGTGACACCCTTATGGAGGGTGTCTGTATCAGCTGGTGAATCAATCATGGCCCCTAGTTTGCAGTCGTCTGTAAACCTATTCAGGGAAAGTCCTTCTCTGCTAGCCTGTACCTCAGAGAAGCATATACCAAACATGAGGGGCTCTATGACCGAGGACTGGGGTACCCCAATTGTAACTGATTGACAGTAGGAACTAGAGTATACTACCCTCACTGTGTGGGTCTTGTCCATGAGCCACTTTGCATAACATCTCGTGACGTAGGGGTTGATGTGCAGGTGGATGTGTATGTTGACAATACCAGAAAGGGGAACGGTGTTGAAAGCAATGAGAAGGCAAGATAGGCTGTGTGTAGCTCCTTACCCTCATCTACTACCTTGGTAACTGTCTCAATGGACTCCACCAGTTGTAGGAGTCATGGTCTGGCCCTAACAAATCCAAACTGGGTGGTATCAAAGGTTTGGAGGCCACCAATGTCTCTGTGAATGACTTCCATAATGATGTGCTCCATAGCCTTGCAGAACAGTCTAGTCAGGCATATAGGGCAATAGTTCCTCTGGTCCATTGTTGTGCCACCTTTGTGGAGTGTGATATCTGTTGCTGTGCACCATTCAGGGGCCACAATGCCTGATACAAGGCTATTACTGAATTTGGTGCCCAAGTGGGGAGCCATGTCTTTCTGAGGTTTGTGCAAATTGCAGCCTGGGATGTTGGACGGTCACATGGAGTCTGTGTTCCAGGCTTTAGAGAGTGCAGCTTTGAACTGCGTAGATGTGACCGCAGGGACTCTGCATTGTTCCTGTATAGATTTGGGCCCTTTAGGGTATGAGAGGGGTGTAAAGTTAACATTGAATGCCAGGATGTTGCCAATATCAGTCGGTTCTGTAATGTTCCTGCCTAACCGTTGTATGTCAGAGCAGATGTGGGTATTGCCATCGAGAGTAGTGACATACCTCCATAACACTTTGTGGTAGTCCTTGGACGAGTCGCAGTAATGTTTACGTAGCTTGCTTTGGAGGATGTGATAAGGGATCTCAGATTTCTACTGAAGCTGACCAGTGAGCTACCCCACCCATGGGATTGTACTCCACTTTCCAACAGTCTCCTCCTTCTGTTGTACATTATGTCCATGGCAGTGGACCCCCAGAGTGGCATCCATTATCTGGTGGGTACCGTCATGGCTGTGTTTGGGATAGCATGATCCATGCAGTCATGTAAGTGCTAATGAAGTGCAGTTGTGTATGATTCAGCGTTTGTAACTATATTGTCCATCTGCACAGGTGTCATGATGTTTACTACTGCTGTCATAAGAAGCCTGAAGCTGGCTTTGTAGAAATATTGTACTGTGTTTTCCGTGAAGGGTGTGGTGCTGGGATGTGGATAACAAGGGTGATTAGCATACGTTCGTATCTGACCAACGAGGGGATAAACCCAGGAGTGGAACACCAGTCACACATGTTGGTAATGTCCAGGTCTAGGATATTGTTGGCCCTGGTGGTGGTGTGGATAGGTTGATCCAGCCGATTGAAGGTTATGAATCCCAGAAAGCATTGGCCTAATGTATCGGTACATGAGTAGGTATCCCAGTTAAGTGTGGGGTAGTGTCAGTCTCACATCAGTAGTTCCTGTTTGAACCCTACTTTCCAGTACACTAAGAAGTGAGGGCTGTTAACCATGGGGTATGGTGTGGAATCCGTAGCAAGCTACAATTTGTATAGCAGTTATGGCCACAGTTAGTTGCACTTGGATTACCTCTGATGCATTGTGCTAAGCAACCAGCCTGGAGGTGTGTACATCCTTGTGAAATATGGACACACCTCCGCCGTGGGTGTTCCGGTCCTGGTTACTTGACTGAAAGGTGTGGTCTGCGTAATAGCCTGTTAGCGCAGGGGTGCTCTCAGGAGCCTAGAAGCAGGTCCAGTCACTACAGAGATATCGAAGTGGTCCATTATAAGGAGTGCCTCGGGTGCATGCATTTGAGATGAAGATGTCAAGCATTGAGTAACATTACCCTCAGGTTTTGCTTGCCTGTTCCTGTTATGGTGGTGAATATGTTATTTGAACCGTGTCTAAAACAGGCACTATAGGAGCAGCAAGAGCCTTAGACATTATCTGTAATCCCAGGGCTGACAGGTGCAGGTCATCTGTGCCAAAGCATCGAGTTCTGTTGACCATGTCATTCAAAGCAGACAGATACTGGATACCCTTGGAATGACACCAGAAGCATAGCCAACTGTTGAAGTGAATAATTCAGTCGTTGTACTGCGTTATCAGTCTGGACGAATGCAGAATGCTTTCAGGGCTAGGGCGATACCTGCCTGGGCTACAAGATCGGAGAGCTATTGCTTGTCTCTGTACATGTAGTCCAGGAAGTTACATCTCAGGGCATTCACACTGACATGGAGAATGACAGTCATATTGTACCTGTTGAGGAGTGACCTGAGTGCATAGGTTATGTTGTGGAACCTGTTACCCGACAGCCAGATGAAAGTGGCTATCACCTTGTGTAGCCTGCTGAGTGGGACATCAATGTGACCGCCTACAGAGTCACCTATGACTAGTGTGTTGGGTATGTTATATCACCCTATTGGCTGTAGTTGATGGGCACACATGAGTCTGTGGGCTATAAGTAATTGGTGTTGTGTTTGGTGATGGGGGCTGCCTGTGTTTCTGCTTCAGAGTCCTCTGTTGCCTACACAGAGTAGTATTGAGAGGCTCCACAAATGTTGTAGTCTTACTATGTGTGGCCTGTGGTGGGGGGATCTAGGGTGACTATGTGATGAGTGGGGTGTGGTGCAAACATTTAACATCCCCACATGATTGTCAGGTTCAGTCTGGGTTGGAGAGAGCATTACCTCCAGCATGGCTACATATATGCATCTCCCACAGGTTGTAGTGTCGTATGTTAGGAGGTGAGCATTGACTGTGTACATGAGACAATTGCTAGATTGCTTCATGATGCCCATATTCATCATATAGACAGGCGATAACACTGGGAATTTACACTTGGACATGCCTGAATATTCAACCATTCCTCACTAGATATGTGAGGTAAGTGTGTACAACAGCTGTTGTACTCTAATCAAGCTGGAAATGTAAGTACAAACAGTGTTCACCTGTAGGAAATGAGTAGGATTAAGTGCTATAGTAATTAGTAGCTCATGAAGTGCTTGCATGTTCTGAACAAGTGCTGAGCATGAATAAGCAATACAGATAGGGTGTTGGATAACATAAACTCATTGCCCCCCGCCCCCCAACAGGTACACAATCACATATCCATGAACACTACAGGGCCCCTGTAACCATAACTATGATGGTACAAGGTGCACTCAGGCTGCATGTGACCTGTCCACATCCCTGGTTGTATCATACACATATGGCAAAACAGTTTGCTCTACACATACACATCCATGTAAAACATAGGTTCATGTCAGTCCATGAAAACACTGAATGGTGCACACCAACAGTTATCACAAGCCACAAAGTGGAGACACCACTCATAATGGGAGGCACTGCACTATTAACCTGCTGAATATGGTCTGAAAGTCCATGAACCTTAATCAATGTAGATGTTGTTAGCAGTACAGATGTAGATGACAGTATGGATGATTTCACACTGCATATCATACCTGTGACAGGTCATAGGACATCATCAGCCATACTATGTTCCAGCTGCACTCAGTATACTAGATGTACCTTTGTATGCCACAGGAGTCTTCTGCCAGTGGCCTGTTGACAGAACCAACATTACAAAAGGTGTCCAAGTGACATGTGCATATTACAACAGTGGCAGCTACAGTAAAACAGGGTTAATGTTTTGTACTCCCCCCTCATTGTAGCCCATATCACACAGACAAATGGAAGGCATCTGTGTATGTAAGTATGTGAATAGCTATGACCTAGGAGCAATAGCTGGCTCAGTGTTGTGGACAACATACAGAATGGGCTTTGTGGGTGAGGTGCGTGACATATGTGCACAATCTGACAACTGCTTATTGCAATGTCACCGCTAGGTTAATAACCCTGTACCTATGAACTACCACCTAGGCAGCGGTCAACATTATGGACACTGTGTGTAAGGGATGGTGTTGTGCAGTTTACCTCCCTGAGCAAGTGACATCAGCAGGGCTATTAGGTAGTCATAAGAGGCAACCCTAGTCATGACAGGGTGCCATCCATGAGCATGGAGATCATTGTACAGTCATACTCATCACTCAAGTGACCAATATCAGATCACATATCACCTTTAAGGGGTATTGGCCATGATTGGGTGGGCGACACCAACCTTCACAATCCTCATCTCCACTATGCAGCATGCTACCTACCCTGCATAAAGACATGTCCAACACTGTGATGTTGGACATGCTACACGTACATATCCTGATCTGAAATACATACATCATGGACAGCCACCTTCCTAGTACAAGGATCGCCACATGCTGGACAGATCCCTGTGCCATACACGTTACATACTCCTGCCATACTATGCAACCCTGTCCAGCAAAGCTGCACATGTCATCTCTGTCAGACATGGTGTGATGACCACATGGTAGATGTATCATTAACTGTCCGGATCAGTTATGTGGCACTGATTCACCTGCCTGCGGGAACATGGCTGTCAGATACAGCTAGAAAACCTTACATCCTATGCTCATACATGGCCCAGGGCATACACACTACTACATGACCTTGGCCGTACATGCTATAGTTGATAACCATCCCTGAAAATACCATGCGGCTAGCCATTGTCCCATGTGTATCACATGTGCAACACAGGCGATACGTGGCAGGATGATGAACTGCTGTACAGTGCAGTGTAGATGCATATGGCAAAACACATGTATGTAAAGGTTTCCGTGCGCATGTCTGCATTGTCACAGCTTATGTCCGTTAAGGCAGTGTATGTGTTGATATGTGACATATACACAGCATCATGGTCAACAGCAGTAATGTGGACACATCCAGGCATGTGCTGATAGGTAAGAACACCAGTACAGGCAAATAGACATGCCCACATCAAGACACACATGGAGTATGAGCAATGTACTGAGGTGACACACATATATGGTGATAATATCCAATCCCCAACAGGTGTTACATGTGTGTGACACAAACATATCAGTGGTGTCAGTGTCATGAAGATTTGCAAAGACAACTGTTCATATGTACTAAATGTAATACACATGTATGTGCCGCTATATCTCTGTGCATCTCTGAGATATTGTGACCTGTCTCCATCATTATGTCTTCCAGATATGCCTCGATCAAGACTGCCAGCATATGGCCATTTGGAGGATGATGTCCTCATACCTTACCTCCAGGATAACTATGAGATATTGTTCAGCCATGTGCCACAGCATGCCCAGCAGCATGATGACCTGTGGCAGGAACTTCGCAGGAGGGTTAATGATGTGGATGGCTATAACCGCACCTACCAGCAGGTGTGCAGACACTGCATGGACCTGATCAGACATGCGAAACAGTGTGCAAATGCAATCGCCAGGGAACAAGGTACAACAGCTGGTGGGCCACCAACCCAGCCCCCACTCACACCTACCGAGGAGCTACTGGACGGCCTGGGGATCCCATCAGAACAGCATCCACAAACTCTAGCTGCCATCATACAGGTGGGTGTCTCCCAACCACAGAGCCTGGAGTTGCCTGGTAAGTCACTACTGCACATATAACTATTATATCCCATTTAGTTGCATGTGTCACTGTACAATATGTAATGTAACATCTTATGCAAGGTATGTTTACACACATGCCGCATACTATTGTATGTTACCCTGTCTATGCACACATGTTCATACTCCATAGTATATCCGATTGTACTGGCGAATGTGTTAACATGCACATTGCACCCTGTAGCTGTCATACAGTCATGGACAATGATCATACTGCTGTGTCACCCCTATACAGGTACCTCTGGCGTGCAGAGACAGCAGGCCATTGCAGGTGAGACGGTTATCAGTATCAAGCATGTTAATGCACAGATCTATTCGCCATGTGGCCAGTTAACACATGTACACATAATGTATGGTCCAGTCACGATATACAGGTTGCATCTTTAATCAATCACACTGGCTACCCATGTGCAATACATACAAATGAAATGAAACACTGACATGAAACCAAAGAAACTGTCATTGCTAGATGTTTGGACAGCTGTGCATACAACGGTGGAGGTGTTGTTCAATGTAGGAATATGTACTATACATCAGAATAACACATGTGGGGTATGCAAACAGTACTACACATTGAGCTGGAGTATGGGCAGCCCACAGGATTCACCATTGTGGAATATGCCCCTGCAATGAGTGCACACATTGTGATGTGCCATCTGACATGTCCATGACATGTAGTGGTCCAGCTGCAACATTGTCTCACTATCCCATAAAACATACCCCACATACCAAACATACATCCTTTGTCTGCATAACCCTGTGGACAGTGGAGTATCTGACATCTATGGGTGTATGTCATATGGGACAGCACAGACATGTGTGATAGGCGGCCATCACAAACATCTGGCCAACACATGTTTACACATAGCCATGGAGAATGGCCAGAGACATGTAGCAACACACAGTAGATGTGATGTGTATGTGTGTACACCCTGTTGCACATTGTCTACACATGGTCCAACTATAGCTTTTTTTGAATGGTTATATAGTAGATGTGGTACACTGAACATCCTAAAAGCCTGTGCACAGCTTGTGAAGGTGTCACTTAATTCGACCACATAAGATGCGTTGAATATCATGACTGTGTCACAGCATGACAGCAGTCACCTGTACAGCTTCCACATACATACACAGACACCACATCAGCCCACAGATACCATACATTTCCCTTGCAGCTGTTGGACATCACTGTCAGCTGTGCACCTCGTCTGTGTGGTACATAAATGTCATGTGAGACATGGTGTATTGACAAGTCTGCCATGTGTGGACACGGTTGCCAGGCAGCTAAGAAATGTTAGCATTTGTGCAGGTGTGTCATCCGTATGTCTTTCGGTGACCTGTCAAACATGACACATCATGGTTTAGTGTGTATACACCTCAGCGAAGTGGGTCACAATCCACAGTATTTATGTATTGTGTATGCACACAGTCATGGCTATACACTGTGTGTGTATTCCACACTGTATAGCAATAGAGACACCTCATGATTCCATGCAATGGCACTGTGTCTGCACTTTACACTGTATAGCAATATAGACACCTCATAATACCGTTAAATGGTCACGCACATCTGCTAAAAGTGCATTCTATCTGTAGGGTGTACAGACAACACTGCAATGTAACACCATTACACCACTGTACATGTGTCAGGACACCATTGTGTTCAACATGTATGCATGTCAATGCACACATCAGCAGATTACATGTCATACTACATGTTAATGTCAAGGACATATACCTCACATCAGCCATGTGTACTGTTAACCTGTGCTGGTCCACATGGTGTATCACAGGGATGCATGCTTACTACCATGATTGTGTGAAATGCATGGCTTCTGCTATGACACATGCTTGCTGTTGTGTGCAACCCAGAGATATATGATAACTACCACTATTAATGTCTGAGCTGCATGCCGTCTGCTGTATCACATGCATGTTGCATGCCTTCTGTCAAATCACATGCATGGTGTGTGTGTGTGTGTGTGTGTGTGTGTGTGTGTGTGTGTGTGTGTGTGTGTGTGTGTGTGTGTGTGTGTGTGTGTGTGTGTGTGTGTGTGTGTGTGTCTGTGTGTATGTGTCTGTGTGTGTGTGTCTCTATTCTAATGTAGAGTCTTTGTTTGCCTTCACAGGTGATGTAGATGCGTTACCCTCCTGTGGTCCATCTGATGTTAGTGTCAACACAGACTCTAGCAGTGATGATGAACATATGCTTGAGGTACAGGCAGGGTTGTCAGGGGCTGAATCTGTGCCATTGGTTGTCATCCCACATATATCCCCCTCTTACCCACATGCAGTTCTCATGCCAACACATACCCCATCACCAGTGGCCATAGAGGAAGGACAGTTAGCGTGTGTTAGCTTGGAACAGGAATGCGTGGTGGCCACGGAAGGTGTGTCTTCACATCATGGTGTCAGTCAAATCACTGCAGATGTGCCACACAGGCATGTGGCCAGTGCTGCTCGTAGGAGGACCTCTGGCCGACATGCACCTGCAGGACAGAGTGCAGCAGCTGGTGTCACCAGACACATGTTTCAGACTGTAATGGCAGCACAGGCATGTGCTGAATGGCAGAACAGAGAAGGGTAGAAGCTTCATGGGGCTGCTATCCATTCTTTAAATGACAACATACAGGCATTGGCAAATGCTCAACAGCAGATTGCTGACGTTTTGGACAGACAATTGGGTGACACGGTTGGAATCCTTGACCGTGGCATGGCAATCCGCGAGCGTGAACTGTCTGTGCTGGAACATCTGGTAGGAGTGAGGCATAGGCCACGAAAACTTAGGCCAGCTACACCACCTGGTGCAGGTCTACGTGAACAAGCTACCTCACATGCCCGCTTCCATAATGCGGTAGCAGCAGCAGTGCAGCTGGTGCTGTACTGTCCACACAGGACACAGCAGGCCACGTGGATATGGCCCTGGATGGTTCCAGTGGGGACACGGTTCCAGTGGACATGTGTCATTGGACAGTACCCAATCTGTACCTCTGTCTGGTAGTGCCCGTGCAACCCCTGGCAGGCACAGGTCACGTGGCCGTGGCCAGATACAGTGAGCTGTAAATCCTGGTCTGTACAATCTGGAGCTGTCAATAATACCCCTGTGTAGGCCGGACACATGGCAGAACTGTGTGCACACATACACGCACACACCAGAAACATGTGTAGGGCACCGCAACACTCACATGTATAACAACCACACATGGCCAATTAGATCACAGGCCCTAACCCACAGACATGATGTCATCCACTGGTGCAGCCTTGGCCCCTGGCAAACATTATCACCCTGTGCATATGACGATGCCTGTGCCGCATCCCTGTCATCCACACCATCGGTGCAGGGACATGCTCATATGGTCTGATGCACAGGGTGAATAGAATAGGGAGATAAGTGTATATTACAATTGTTGTGTACTGTTGACATGCAGAAGACATACCATGTTGTACAGGTTTAGAATGCATTGTTTTATGTTCACAGTATGTGTCTTGGTAACAACAGTAACAGCATGTTGGTAATGATGCCCTGCTTCCCTCCTTAAGGTTTAATTGCATGTGCCATTAAGTACCAGTGTTTGCAGTTTCCCATGTGTAAATGTGGAGTACTCACAGGCATGTATGGCAATACCATCATGCTATACGTAGCCTCAACCTCACTGTTAGAAAGGCTGACATTCCAAAGATGTCTACACAACTACTGATCCAGGAGCATGTGAGCTGTGTACTAAGCTACAGTGGCTAGAGACATGAAATCCATACCGCGTGACATCACAGGTACAGTTACATGGTGCGAGGGGTATACACAGCAGTCTTGCTGATGTCAAGGGTAGAGGCCAGTTGATAGCATAAGGCCTCACTCTGTAGCAGTAATACACATTCACATTACAGGATGAGAACACACAGACACACACAGGCACACACAGACACACACAGACATTTGCACACATGTAGTCAGACACAGTAACATGCCCACACTCACGGAGTCAATGACACACACTTGATAGTGTTGAGGTGAGGACCCCTGCCTATGTGGTAATCACCATTAAAGTACTGTGCGCCCACATGACGCGACACAGGGAATGAACATGTACAGGTAGTCAGTAATGCCTAGGACTGATGGCATCAACAGGGTAGTAGATTGCATCACCTGGAGGGGTTAGGGGTCCTCTCTCTTCACTATGGTAGCATATTTCCTCACTCCATGCACTAGACAACCATACATACATACATACACACACACACACACACTGTGGAGTCCACAATTGAATTCACCTATGTCATGCACATACAGATAGCTAACATGTGTGTGATACACACACCACCCCTGCCTATGTCTTGCTTTCTACACTGCAGTATGTACAGATCTCTCCAACAGTGTACAGGGGTGTGTAACAATTGGGATGTATTCCCCACCATACGTGGCATATATGGACACACAAGCAAACACTCATGACAGTACTATGAATCAAACACCTGCTATCTTATCATACATCTGACAGACATGCAGCAGTATTGCCTGCATTACAATGTGTACAGACGCTACCTTCGGCAATTGTGCTGCTATATGCACATGGGAGGACTTAGGTGTAACAGGTGTCAAGTGATTTACAGTCAGTGACACCCTGACTGCTGTGTAGGTTGTATGTCTTCACCTTCAATTAACAGAAACATAGCTTAGGGTTTGCACGTGTTATGGTAGGACAGCTTGTGACACACCTGTGAGCTGTCTTCAGCAAATATCCATCTGAAAAGTTGGCCCACCACTTTATGTACACACATCCACCCATACCTGATGTATATCTTACCGTACTGTCAGTATTTCACAATATACAGGTGTCAATGATGGGACTGCATTGCAACTGTATGTTGTAGTAAGACACAGATGAACTGCAAACATCAGCTACTGCACATGCATGGCAGCTGAATGCACACCACTACATGTACATGTGTGTAGGTCCTACATTTCTGTCATGTAGCCATGTTTGTATGCATTGCAATTGGTGGACATGTGTGATGACATACATGACACATGGACTGTTGTATGATATGATAGCTGTCATGGGTAACCAGTACAGAGGGAATGTTAACTCAGTCAACATTGCTATCACACCTTATGTACTGTTAGCATTCAACAGCCATGGACCTACCTTCCATGTGCATGCATGTAATTGCTGTAGCCACTTGTCTGCACGAAGGCCAGCAAAAGCTATGCTATGTACATATGTGTTGTGTGTGTGTGGGGCATGTACTTATCCATGGCAGGTACATGTATGTCATATCCAAACATGAGTGTATTTACTGGTGTACTGCAACAGTTATCTGTTACAGCTGTATATGACCCAGGGCCCCTGTTATGTGTACAGCTGACCTGGTTATGAACAGTGGTATCATTGCATTGCATAACACATGATGGAACCCTGTCAGTACATGGGTAGTCTGCACAGTTGCTGTAGAACTAGGTACAGTCCACTGGTCATGAGTAACATGGTGTTGTACTAGTGTATGGATGAGTGTTGCTGGTCCAAGGACATGGTGATGTCTGAGGGCTACATCCTTGAATGTGGCATTTGACACTGTGATCTGCACCTGACATATCTGTGATGGCTTTTGAGAGTGTACTGGTCTGTACATGTGAGTGGCTTTCATGTACGTGGGGACATTACCACCTGGAGCGGTCCGTAATGGTGTTATGGCCCACATGTCTGTATCTGAGGTATATGGTGGTAGTGCTATTCTGCACAACTGAGCCTTATGCCTGGTGTTCCTCACTGCACAGATGACAGTATTTCCCATTGTTGGATCTAGACTGGCAGCTGTGATTATGAACGCTACACATCTAGCACTGTTTAGCATACACATACAATGCAGTTGTCCTCTAGGTGTCAGGGTGTTACCTGGTCTCAGCATATTCATCTATGAATGGTACTATATATGCGAAGTAGCCATTCCTGGCAGGACATCACCATGGGTGGTATTAGTGTGCCAGGTTTAGATTGGTACAGCTAAGGTGATGGCAGCAGCAGACGTTGTGTAGAAAACCGGTGTCAGATATATACAGTGCAGCGTTCATGCTAGCAATGATGACTATCGACACACTGTGCCCTTCCATGTTTAGAATCAGAGTGCATGCAAGACAGCCCTTCGATACTAAGTGTGTGAGCATGCCAAGTACGCTGTTGTGTAGATGGACACATAGTGCATTCCAAACGGACGTGTGCTACAAAGTGTGTTAGCATGCCCAGTGACACCTTGTGTCGGTTATGTGCCTCTATGTGTATGGGCATGACCATTGTAATCCTGTATAGCGATAGTGATCATCCAGGCAACAGATGGTCATACCCCACTTCAGGATGGATTCCTACATTGAACACACTGGTTCACAGGTATGTACACCGTAACTGCCAGCATCCATGTCGATGTCCGCATTCCTAGAAGGTCATATTGACTGTCTTGAAAGGTGTAGTGTCTGTGGCACATCTCATATCTATGTAGTGTTGTAACAGTGGTCCATAGATAGGCAGTTGTCCTGCTCACACCACTGGCGTGTGTTTGTCTCCATCTACCTTGGGACAGTAATATGCTTTTAGACTGCTCACACTCCATAGAATCCCTATCGGCATTTGTTCCATTGATGATGTCACCCACCTAGAAGTATGCCTCTGGGAGTGCTGTGTTCTAGTAATCTTGGTAGTGCCTTCAATAACTGCGTAATGCTGTTGTGTGATAAGGTAGTTAGGTCTATGTTCTAATCCCAGCTCTGCCAAGTGTGTGTGTGTGTGTGTGTGTGTGTGTGTGTGTGTGTGTGTGTGTGTGTGTGTTTCCAGCTGCCTGGGGACAGAGTAATGCTTTTAGACTGCTCACTCTTCATACAATCCCTATCGGCGTCTTTTCCATTGCTGATGATGTCACCCACCTAGAAGTATGCCTCTGGGAGTGCTGTGCTCCAGTAGTCTCAGTAGCGCATTCTGTAACTGCATAATGCTGTAGTGAGGTCTATGTTCTAATCCAGCCCTGCCAAGTGTGTGTGTGTGTGTGTGTGTGTTTGCAGCTGCCTGGGAACAGAGTAATGCTTTTAGACTGCTCACTCTCCATACAATCCCTATTGGCATCTTTTCCATTGCTGAAGATGTCACCCACCTAGAAGTATGCCTCTGTGAGTGCTGTGCTCGAGTAATCTTGGTAGCACGTTCTGTAACTGTGAATTGCTGTAGTGTGATGAGGTGGTTATGTCTATGTTCTAATCCCAGCCCTTCCAAGTGTGTGTGTGTGTGTGTGTGTGTGTGTGTGTGTGTGTGTGTGTGTGTGTGTGTGTGTGTGTTTCCAGCTGCCTGGGGACAGAGTAATTCTTTTAGACTGCTCATTCTCCATATAATCCCTATCGGCATCTTTTCTATTGCTGATGATGTCACCCACCTAGAAGTATGCATCTGGTAGTACTGTGCTCCAGTAATCTTGGTAGCATGCTGTAGTGTGCTAAGGTAGTTAGGTCTATGTTCTAATCCCAGCCCTGTCAAGTGTGTGTGTGTGTGTGTTTCCAGCTTCCTGTGGACAGAGTAATGCTTTTAGACTGCTCACTCTCAATACAATCCCTATCGGCGTCTTTGCCTTTGCTGATGATTTCACCCACCTAGAAGTATGCCTCTTGGAGTCCTGTGATCCAGTAATCTTTGTAGCACGTTCTATAACTACATAATGCTGTAGTGTGATAGAATAGATAGGTAGGTATTCTATTCCAAGGCATGACAGGTGTGTGTGTTTGGCAGTCATATCCTATGTGTTGGTATCTGTGAGTGGCTAACTCCCGGATGTGTTGTGTGTATTTTGTTACTTTCCTATATAGTGTCCATAAATTTAATGATCGCCCAAGAGACTAGGTTGGCAAGACATGCACATACATCTGCCAATAGGTCTGGTGAGTAAATGTCAGCAGCCCTACTCTTACCCTTAATACAGTCTGACCCATGTGACGCAATGAAACACACTTGCCTTGATAGTAACACCACTACATAATGCAGGTGGCACATGTGGTTTCCTTTTCATTCTTGTCTAATGCTTTGGTGTCATGTGGTCCGCTGTTGTGATAATATCTATATATATATATATATATATATATATATATATATATATATATATATATATATATATATATATATATAGATATGGATATATAGATATAGATATGTATATAGATATATATATATATATATATATATATATATATGTGGACATTAGCACACATAAATCTACATGATGGAATACATGTCCTATACTATTGAATGTCTGTGCTGGATGATCTGTACATGATCACGTCGGATGTATGTATATCTGCCAAGGCTTAGTGGTAAGGCACATCATCTGTGGTGTGCAAGGTCCCGGGTTCTAGTCATGTAGAGACCGGTTATTTTGTTGCTGGGAAGAACAAGGGACATCGAATATGGTGATAGTAAGGCAGCTTTAACCAGTTGTGTGCGGATCTGAGCGACAGTAAGCAGTGGTTATTATTTTGGAGGCTCAGTATGGGTCATATAACTATATGCATTAGAAGACAATACTATGCAAATGAGATTGAAAATAGTGAATCCCGTTTATCCCCAGGGTGTGATGCAGATCCCAAGAGTGTATGTGTATAGATAGCCGGGTGCAGGACTCGAATATAGGTGAAAGCATGGGGGGGGGGTGTCAGGCATACTGTACGTACAATGGAGCCCTGTGCCTTGGGATTGCTCCTGCCTTAGCACACCTAAGCTAGGGGTGTGTCTATACCTACTTAGTGAAATTGGGAGGGACAACAGCAGTAGTGGTGTAGTCAAGGTGAACAAGCTGCGCAAACAGGTGATAATTAGCCCAATCAGCAGATTACATGCCCAGTCTTGACCAGAACACTACGGTAAAGTGACCAAGCACCATACACACAGGTTTCTTACACACTCTACATCACCAGTGTATACTTGCGGGGACATTTCTCGACACAATCCAACCAAATGAGAAGGGCTGCAGCAGGCAACATAGACCAACATGTGCAGGAGGCTGAGGGTGGTGAGGATGTCAATGCTGCCAAACAACCCTTAGTGAGGAGACAGAAGACTTTACAGACCCAGGGTAACCTACCAGGGGCTACATGAGCTGCAGATAGTGGAGCACTATGGGGTGGACAGGGATCTCCTACAGCAGCTTGTTGAGCTGTGCCGGCCACACCTGACACATCGAACAGGCCGAGGGAAACCCATCCCAGTGGATACCAAGGTATGTGTAGGCCTAGTTATACTAGCCACAGGTACCTCCCAAAGCACAACTGGGGATATCATGGGGATCTCACAGACATCTGCATCCAGAGTATTGCACCAGTTTCCAGATGCCATGTCACCACATGCCAGTGAGCACGTACATGTCCTCAACACACGTGAGGTGTTGACCAGCAATATGCATCTCCTCCACCAAATGGCAGACTACCCTGGAGTACTGTGTGCTATAGCCTGCACACATGTACACATCAAAGCACCACCTGGTGAGCAGGGTAGGGCCTACATTAACCACAGGGGCATACCCTCCAACAGCTAGGTCCTATGCGATGGCCAGGGCATTATACTGAATGTGTGTTCAGGCTGCCCTGGAAGCTATGACTATTCCGATATATGGCATCTGACGCAGCTGTACCACACCTTTGCCAATATGGACATCCCCTGCAGTCACCTAGTGTGGGATGCTGGGTAACCACTGGAGTCGTGGCTGATGACACCCATCAGCAATGCACACACACCTGAACAACTAAACCATAATGAGGCACAGGCACAGGCAAGACATATAATTGAGCATGTGTTTGGGATGCTCAGGTCATGGTTTTTGTGTCTGGACACATCCGGTGGAGCCTTGCAGTATTCACCTGCTACATGCACCCAAATTGTTATGGTATGTGCTATGCTACACAATATGATCTTGCAGAAACAGTTGCAGCAGGAACAGCATGGGGCAGGGCCACACAGCCCTCCACCAATGCCAAGGCCTGTACAGGCACACTGTGACTTGGAGGAGGAACTACCTGAGCTGGACCCAGTAGGCGAAAGGAGGTGTGCACAGTATGACCTGCCCTTGGCAAAGAAGCAACACATGGCATATGCACTGACACGGTAGGTAGCCAGGGAATTTCACCCTCTCTGACTCGCACAGACAGTAAAAGGGATGCCAAACATGACACTACCTGTGCTCAGCCATGTATAGGAAGTGCACTGTGTGCATCCAACATAGGTAGCCCTCCACCACCATCCTCAGGTCTGGCACACCCCCAAGGTAAGTCAATCAACCTACCAATTGGCAGTTGTATAAGAATGTGTTTTTACCTGTAGCTATGGTATGGATGTGAGCATACAGGGGAATTTGGTGGCCGACTGTTAGGGCAGCAGACAGTACACGTCCATATTGGCACCATGACATCTGTAGCACATACCAGGGTCACAATAGTAGCCAGTAGTACACAGGGTGCCCTAACCCACTGCAGGTTATGGGCTGAACATCATGTGTGTCCATACAGGCCACACAAGTCTCATACAGCTGGACAGCTGTAGACCAATACAGCCAAATGCTATACAATGGCCTCTGGATATGCCCAATGGATGACCCCAATCCCCACAGACACATACACACAGACTACAGCAGACCAGGCAGTTGGATGTAGGTTGTAAAGGCTAGGACGTCTGAAACCACTATGCTGATAATTAAAGCTAGGATCTGAAGTACACTGGTATGCCTCTAGCCAGCAAATTAGGTAGGTCCACACACCAAAATAGAGTACCTGGCATACCAGTACTACTGTCACTTGTGCCCCCCTTTCAACGTACACATGTGAAAGTCATGTGCGCCACCCCTAGTGCTGTGTAGGAATGTGGATACAGTTGGATGTCCCCCCACGCTGTGCAGACATGTAGCAACAGTCAATGCCACATGACTGTTGGCTACCCTGCAGACACAGCATGCCACCTGTCAGTGTACAATGCAGGGGCCGGCTCCACAGTACTGACTACCTGGACATGTGACATATGCGATCCAGTTGACTATACTGGGCATGCTCAAACACATGAAGGTATGATGATAATGTCAGTCGACAACATGCATAATGGTCATACTGGGCATGCTCACACACTTAAACACAAGATGGCTAGGTCTGCAAACACCAGTGGTCCGGACATATCTGCCAGTACATTGCTATACTATTGGATGACTGTGCTGTATGGTATATGTGTGGTACTGTCTATTGTCTGTATATATGCCATGGTGTATAGGTAATTCAAATCAGCTGTGTGCACAGGGTGTTTCTACCAACACTTGCAAAGGGCAGTTCTTTGTTTGCGGCCAGAACAAGGCCTTTGGATACAGAGTCGGTAAGGCACATTCCAGCAGGTGGGAGCAGTTGTGCGTGTATTTGAGCAGTGTTAAGCACTGCTGACCTCTGGTTACAGCTCCTTATACCTTTTTAGACTCCACATTTCTTAAACAGTGCAATACTTGCATACTGGTAGACAAACACGCTTACACCCGCTCACTCCCTCACTTGCATGTGCACCGACACTGGTGCTTGCATTTGTCACTCACGCTGGGTGGGTGCGATCCCTTGTGATGCCTATTACATCGGACTACATGATTACAGTATTGGGTATGGCTGACCATTATGCGACGGCAGGCATTCGACTGTATGGAAGCGGCGGGCTGTCCAGTGACATAATCATATTATATGCGTGTTCCTCATACAATCTGCTCCCATCCGGCTGATACATGGGAACCGATACTCTGCAATACAGACAAGTAAATGTGTTTTGGGAAACGCATCTTTCTGCCGGGTCATGCTACCGCATACCTATTGTAGGATTTCCACCTCTGAAATTGGCCGAAGTGAGACTTTAGGAATAACACCTTTCCCACTTTGCATGGGACAGCCCCTCATTAGGCATATGTGTCATGCGAGAATAATCTAGCCATAGCAAATGTCCTGATTAGAGGACAATATTATATTCTACGTTTCTCTAATAGTTGCATGTAACAGTTATTGTATAAATGACACCATGATATGTTATGTGAAGTAGCATAAGCAACTTGACTGCTGCTAGACTAAGATTTGATTTGTGCTAATATGTATATTTCTGTACTATGCATGGCTGTAGGTATGGTCTGACCTGGTACATGTGACATTTCAACAGAGCAGGTCCCACTTTGGCCATTTGGAAAGGTGGCCGCCCTATAGGATCTATATGTAGAGATGTCAGATTTGGCAAGGCAACACATACCCACAGCCATTAGAAAACTGACTACTTCACCGGTTTGCATAAGTTAAGGTTATTCTTGTAGCATTATAGTTGCTAATACTGTTTCTTATAATATCTAGGTGTTTCAGATACAACAAAATCATTTTATGCAACCACTACAAACAACATATGAACTCTTTTCCCGAAATCACAATCCATGTGCCATAACATTCATTTTGCTGGACACAACTGCCCAGAGTGGAGTGTCCCTCACAAAGGCGAACAGGTGGTAACCCCAAACTATTATGCTATCATCAACCTAAGGTGGTCGGCGGAATATGCACTTTCCGTCAGTAGCAGACCTCGCATACGAATGGGAGAGAATGAACACTGTATCAGGGACACTGCATAATGCCCTGAGGGACACATTTAGATGATTGGTTCTATTAACCTGACACATTGACAGTCACAGGGCATATGTATTCATTCACATTTGTCAAGGTACATGCTGTTTATGACTCATACATGTCATTAGTCATTATGTGTATTCCGCCACCTGTCTACCTAATATCGCTAGTTCTGGAAGTGTTTAGTTAGGACTGTGTTACATACTGATTCGTAATCATGGACGTCCATGATAATCGGGTACAAGGCATAGATATAGTCCCTATGTGCTCCCCCAATGATTTACGGACTATCCAGTAGATGTGCTCTTCAGGTTTGGGAGTTATAGGCGTCTGCTATGCCCACATAGGAATATTAATTACTTCCACTGGGCGGGCCTAATACATCTCTGCCTACCAACACCTGCACACTTAGGCCCATTATTGCATACCCATGATTCCCCTACCTGACACCCCTCTGCAGCACTCATGACTCATATGTACTGTGAGCGCAGCTGGAGTATGAACACACCCCTACACACTGCCCACTCTCCCTGTCTTGGGACACATGTCATACGTTTTGTCAACCCATGTGTTATTACACTTGCACAACCTACTGTTCCATCTACAGCTACATCCTGCTCGCATCGATTATCATAGGTTCACCTGTATGGTGAATTTTTGGTGTCCCGCAAGGGACCCCGTTATCCATGTTTAAAGTGTAGACCTTGCAGATCTCTCCCTCTGGTACTTTCCTGCCAGTGGTTTGGAAAGCAGCAGTGTATTTACCTTTATTGCATATCCGTATGTCTGGGAGGTAAACGTTTGCTTATTGGACCTCCCAGTAACATATGCCCGGTCTGAACATATGTTACCCGTATTTGCTGTAACATAACCTAGTTATGTACATGTGTATATCTACAATGATATATATATATATATATATATATATATATATATATATATATATATATATATATATATATATATATATATATATATATATATATATATATATATATATATATATATGTATGTATATAAGTTACATCTGTACATAACAACATACATTTGCTATGCTGGGAGCTGCTTACACCCACGCAGGCGCACTTGCATATCCCTTTTGTGAGTTACATATGTTTACTGCCACTTCTTTGTGCTTATGTGTGCCTTATTCATTATGACAGTACCACTTTGAAGGAATCCGGTTAATGGCCCTATGCAAAACACACGTTCAACTTTACATGTTTAAATGTTGGCTTTACAACACAGAGGCATTCATTACACAAGAAAATGATATGTGTTATAGTCGTACTTGAACCAGGAATGCCTTTGTGTTAGGTGGATGCTCTAACCAGTATACTATTGGTGTTCTGCTTCATTTATATGTATACCCATGGTTCATAGCTACCCTAACATATGCCTCACCGCTTCACTTACACAGCAGGCATCCATTCTCCTGCTGGGAAAACCGCAGTACTACACATGCGACATTCCCTATTCCCAATTACTGTGGACCCGTGCAGCATGTTTACTCACTCCAAGGATATTCAGAACTCAAAGCTTATAGTCCTGGCACATACGTGTGTTTGATTGTCAGGGTGTTCATGTGGTGATCCGGGTTTAAGCTTGTCTGACTGGTGACCGGAACTGCCCTGTACCTGTTCAAATATCAGACGTACCACATGGACAGAGTTGGTCCCAATTTTGACATTCTACCTGCGTTTACAGACACAGGGGTTTGGGCACCTGTGATCAGATTATTATGTTGGCACTACATAATATAGGGTGGTGGGTGGTTCCACTACATAATACAGGGTGGGGGTGTTTCCACTGGTGTTTCCCTTTAAATTTATTATGAATGCTTTATTGTGACCATTTCATTCATGGGGGGTGGCTTAATGGCTGAGGTGCTTGCCTTATAAACACAAGGTGCAGGGTTTGAGTCTCACAAGGGATAATTGGCTAGGCTTAAAATGGCTCACAAGGGCAGTTAGCTTAGTATGAACCTATTATATATATATATATATATATATATATATATATATATATATATATATATATATACATATATATATATATATATATATATATATATATATATATATATATATATATATATATATACATATATATATATATATATATATATATATAGATATATATCTGTACATACACCTACATACCTATTTACATTACGGACCTCTGTAACACTCAGGGACTAATTTCAACAGTGACAGGGATAAGGCAATGACAAATCAGGAACAATCACGGACACCTACAATATTAGAACTATTAACTTGAAACGTGTTGACAGATTCAGAGCATATGTATTAATACTTATTTTCTGCAGTTAAAAGCGTATATTACTCTTAATTATTGTCATTAGTCATTCAAGTGTCATTCAACACCTTTCCTCTAAAGGTCACTGGTTTTATGAGTGATTAAGAGGCTGGCCAGTTATTGTGTGAATGCTCTGACCATTGGTAGGGTTGCCACATTTTCATATGTCCAGGATTGGATATATTCTGGACACACCAGATTGTTTAGGCCAACACATACCCACGGTCAGTACAGGGTTTAGAACATTCATTATTTTCCTAGATGAGAGCCTATTCCTGTAGCACGTTAGTTGCTTATTCTGTTTCTTGTATGATTTACGTATTTTACATCCAGAAATAACTGTTTTAGGCAACTGTTACATGAAATATGATACATAGTTATTTCTTACAATCTCAGGACATTTGCCATTGTATCATTCTTGGTCAGGACACACCTACCCAAACAGGGACTGTCCCTCACAAAGTGGGACAGGAGGTACCCTGCTTAAGTCAGCACCTTAATCACCCTATTTCCAAGTGCCAGTATGCGACTGTGTACAGTATATTCTATCGATAGTTCATGTGGGGAGACATGCATCACGGGCAGGTGTTTGATCCCGGGTAGTAGGTTCTGCATGATGGCCAGGAGGCTGAGCAGTCTTGTGAACCACTACTGCACATACCACTTGTGTCCAGATGTCTACAGGACTGGACATCATGTCGTGATACCAAGTCTGATGTTTACTCAGGATACTTATCCCATGAGGGATATCCAAAAATTGAACAAGCAAACAACCTTCGATGTTTTTGGACTTACAAAAATGTGATGGAGTGTTACATGCAAGGGATACATAGTTTGCAATCCTGACACTGCCTAGGGTGACACTGCCTACTACGTATGAGTAGTGGTCACTATGTGTAGATATGGCTGCACCAAGATAGTAGCCCGAGTATGGCTGGATTTGGTGGACGTTCAGGAATGGGGGCTGGTTGTGTACTGTAGAGGGGATGATGGGTATTCAATTATGCGTCCAGGTGTGTTGCAGTTGGATGGCCCAGTTCTGTCCAGACCATTCTGTGGGTATGTGCCGGTGACGTTTCTGTACATGTGTATCGCACATTTTAATATTCATATGTTTGTGTGATTGTGTTCTACAGTATGGCCTGTCAGGTTGTATTGCGGATGTGTATGCTTGTTCTATGTGTTTCTTTCTGATTCACCCGCTGCTCCCTCATACACCTCCAGTTCACCTATTGTGCATCCAACACAGTCTCGCCTTTGTGGATTATAACATTACCCCCCCCCACACACACACACACACATATTCCAAACACTCCATCCATCCCTTCTTTGGTTGATGGCCCATGGCACGGTCAAAGGAACACATTGCATAAACTACATATGTCAGGTACCTGTATGGTTGTGAGGACTACCCTGGCATTTTTCACCTTCCACATGCTGTACATCACACACATAGGTACATGCAAATACTTATCTTTCATAACATGCTAGGTACACCCGGGTAATACCCGTTCAACATTGATACATCCTGACAAGAATGGCTTGGACCACATATGTGCGGATTTTGGCCAAATGCTTTGACCATTGGTAGGGTTGCCACGTTTTCATATGGCCAGGATGGGATATATTCCTGACACAAATCAGATTCTACAGGACAACACATACCCACGGTCAGTACACTAGATAATACTTTTGTTTTATGCCTACATGTTAGCTTATTGTTGTTGTAGTTTATATGCTCCTTCTGTTTCGTTTACTTGCTTATTCTGTTTCTTGTAACATGTGGTATGTTACATACAGAAATAACTATTGTATGTGACTATTACATGCGAAAAAACAACAAACCGAGTGCAAAAGCAGCCGACAAGTTTATTGACAAATATTTTAATGCGCTTTCTCGTCAGCGTTAATACCTGACTTCATCAGAAATAACAGTCAGTAAAATGAGACAAGCCATTTAAAAAGTTCAAATTGAACACATATTATTACGTAGGATGCTGAACTACCCTCATATACATTTAAAGAAACATACTCAATTATATGGCAAGTCAATAAGTAATACATAAAAACTAAACTTGACACTACCAGTAACAAGATATTAAAAAGTATGTTAGGTTTTTAAAAAACATCATATCTAACTAATAATAAATCTTTAGCTAAATTTTTAGCTATCGATCAAGTTAGCTGTGATAGCAGGGGGTCCTAGACCTTTGAAGCTTGAAGAAGCTGAGTTAGTCTAGCAAATCAGGCTTAATGCGTATAGTTATCCAGGTATTAATGATTCATGTTCAATTTCAACCTTATTAAAATTGAACAGTCTTAAGAGTTGATTTTTTACAATTTCGGTACTTTGTTGCACAATTTTATGATTTAGTTTATTTGCCTTTCTTAGTTTTCTGGTTTGATATGGCAAAGGGTGCTAGCAGCAAAATTGATTCTTTTAAACCACATGAAACACCTGCGGTTTTTAGATCAAGTTCTTCTGCCGGGGACTTATCGCATATTCCAAATAATCCGGTCGTGGGCAGTTGCTTCGATTTAATTAATCGTAAGCTTGAGAGTTTGTTTCTCAGACTGGACAAGATTGATGCTGAACACCGCAATTTTCGTGAAGTCTATTTGTTAGCAGTCAACCAAATAAAAGCGCAGGACAACACTGCTAAGGGTTCGGAACTCATTGAACTACCAGTCCATGGTACTCATAGTGACGGCAAGACATCTATAGACGGTTCCCAGTCTTCCGTTTCTAATAATGGTGATGTGGATTTAATCGAGCCCAAGTGCATTGCTACAACGGTTGTTTCAGGACATGGGCAGTCTGGCCTGAGTAAACGTCAGACTGATTTACCTTTGGGTGGTTTAATCGACCATAATATTCCTTTCACCGAACCAAATGAAGGGTTGGTTCGGGATCAACAACTGCCTATGGTAGGAAGAGACCGCCAACCGGTAAATACCCTTTTTCCTACTGTTGGACAAATAGACTGGTCTCCACAGGATGTTGCAAATACTGACAAGTCTTTGCTGTTTCTACCTTTACACTCCAATTCTGGGAACAAAGGTAATGCCACTATCGTGAGTCTACCTGTGTGGCTTAATAATTGTTTCAATTTTTCTAAACTATCTGTGCTTGGTGTCAGTAACAATAGAACTGTGCCTGGTGACAATAACTTTCCAGATGATGGGTCGAATAGTATTTCTTCAAAATTAAAAACTTTCGATGCATGTCTATTTAAATTAAAGAAACTGTCTAACACACAAGACATAATAAAGATATTTGAAGAAATATATGAAGAAGTATATAATCCTATCCCTAGTAATATAGACAAGCAGGAACTAAACATATTCCTTGACAATCTAACAATGCCAAATATAGATGAACAACATCAGTCTTTATTAGCGGCCGATATTACTCAAAGAGACACTATGTCTGCGATCAATAACCTTAAAAATAATAAAGCATCAGGACCTGATGGGTTCACTGCGGAATTTTATAAAGCTTTTAGCCATAAGCTAACAATCATTCTATGTCACCTATTTAACTTCATTATTCAGAAAGATATCTGCGACCCTCACCTAAATGCATCCCGAACTATTTTAATCCCCAAACCAAATAAAGACAGTACCAACCCTAATAATTATAGACCCATCTCTATCATTAATGTAGATATTAAAATTTTGGCAGCAATTTTAGCTTGTAGATTGAATTCCGTGATTAATAAAATCATCTCTCCTGAACAATCAGGGTTTATAAACCAGAGACAAACCTTTGACCAGACTCTTACCCTAAATGCTATGTCCTCTTTGTCATTGATTAAGCATACCCCTATCTACGCCCTTGCAATCGACGCATCCAAAGCATTTGATAGAATAAACAAAGAATTCTTGATCTCGGTTCTACATAAAGTTAATTTCCCTGCACAGTTTATACGCATTCTTAATACCTTTTATAAAAATGCTTATACTACTTTACAAATAAACAGGTATAACTCCAAAAGGATAATGATTAATAATGGTATCAGGCAGGGATGCCCTTTATCACCACTTTTATTTAACCTTTATATTGAACCTTTACTTTTACTAATTAAACAGAGAACATTCCATCATATTCCAAGATTATTTAATACTGAAATACCCCTATCAGCTTATGCAGATGATTTGAATATTTACTACTCTCTTCCCAACTCTGATATTAACAAAATTAATAGTGCTTTGCAAGCTTTCTCCAAATTATCGAATTATAAGGTGAATTTAGATAAGACAACGATCTTCCCAATTAACATCTACTCGCAATTACCTAGTGAAAGATCTCTAGCTAGCATTAAAGTTAATAACCATCCCCAATACCTAGGAGTTTCCTTCCAAACAGATAGAAATTTACAACACCAAGGGGACATTTCTAGATGTTGGGGCTTGATACAAAAGGATATGGAAAGATGGACTCAACTAAAACTCCCGGTGCTCTCGAGAGTAGCCATTATCAAAATGAACATTCTACCAAGACTACTGTATGTTCTGAATGCTACCAACACCCTGATTCATAATAAAGTCTTTAATAATATACACTCATCCCTATCGAAGTTTATATGGTACCCAAGACCCATCAGGATAAACTATAAAAAACTTGTTTACCCTAAAGATAAGGGGGGTCTAAGCCTTCCAGACTTTAGACTAATGTATGAAATAAATAGAAGCAGCAGAATAATTAATGTTGCAACCTTCAGAGAGGAACTGAATACTTGGTGTCCATCTTGGGTCAAACTCTATCACAATTATATTAAAACCCTTTCCATTAACCCCATGGCCCTACCATTCTTAGACATTTCTGCCAAAAGAAAGTACAAAATTCAAAATGAACTTTGGTCCCAAATCAAATGTACACAAAACTTGTTTAAATCTCTAGATCTACATTTTGCTTTTCACCTCCTCCAACCTTTACACCTTAATCCTAACATTAAACTAAATGAAAATTTGGTTAATTTGAATATGTTCCCACTGATCAAAAATAAAACGGTTCTGGACTTCTTTTCATGCAGGATGGAACATATTTCTTCCATCAGAAACAAGTTTAAACTTTCGACCAAATACACCATCATGATTAGACAACTAATGGACATTTGCAACAAATTCTGGAGGGATACTGATATTCCTGACCCACAAATAGAGATGTGTAAGGTAATATGGAATCTACTAACTCGTAAAAAGAAAATGGTCTCTCACTCCTATAAAGCAATCTCAGCAATTAGATGCTCAAAAGATGCTATACATTCTGATTTTTGGATAAAACAAGACCCCTCGATTTCCTCTAAGTCTATTGCCCAAGCCACTCAAAAATTTTCTAAAGCTATTCCTCTGCTAAAGTTCAGGTATACCCAACTTATGATAGTAAATAAATAACGCATACTATACCCCTACCCTACTAAACAAGATGTACAATGAAGTCCCACCCTTTTGCCAATTTTGCCCTATGATCAAAGCAGATATTATCCACATCTTTTGGAGTTGCAAATGCTCATACAGACTTTGGTGTGCCCTCAGAGTCAAATTAGAAAAAATGGGATAAGAAAAATCTACGCTTTCGTGGCAATTCGCCCTCCTTCATATACCCCCGGTAGGCATAGCCATTAAGAATACTCATTTTCTAATAACATCCTTTATGCTGATAAAATACTATATCACCCTAAATTGGAAAGATAGATCGACCCTGTCATGGAATGGACTTAAACAGATAGCTGGGAAGCATTTTTCTGCTCACAAATATTTGTGGTATTCCATGAGGCTAAATCCTTCACAGAGGGATACATGGAAAATGGTGTACGAATGTATTCTAACATAGTCACACAGCATTCGAACCTCCTGTTTAGGAGCTCTAACTAGATGGGCTTTGTATATAGTTAATATATGTAGAGGATTTTCTGTTTGTATATATCTTTTAGTCATGTTGTTGGATATGATTTGTTTTGTTATGATTAAAAAATCAATAAAAAGATTTTTTAAAAAAAAAAATTAAAGAAACTGCAACTTGAAGTTGCTTACTTTACGGAATGTCTTTCTTTGAAGATAGTTCCTAAAGGTTTGAGACGTACATCGGCCGGTTCAGGATTTCACACTGAATTGGTAAATCTGTTCGACCGCCATGGTTTGGAACTAATTGCTTTAATTGTTAAACATTATACTTTATGGATAGAGGAACTTTCTCTGTATATTATTGACTTGGATAAAACGATTATTAATAACTATGAGTTTAATAGATACAAATTTGAATACGAGAGCAGCTTTGTCAGTATTGATGAACATATGATAAAGTTACAGTCTCAAAAAATAAAGAAACTTTTAAGAGACTGTGATGCATATAAGCAAGGGTTAGCTTATCCTAACCCCCCCCCCCCCATTGGGTCAGACCTGGAAAAAGGGTATACTCTCTTCTAATGACAGTACTGTAATTAGGGTTGGTCAACATAACCCTTTGGTCCAGGAACCTCCTTCTACTAGTACCGGTTTATTACAGCGTAATCTGGGTAATGAAGACATTGATAATTTGTCTGATAAAAATTTGAGAGTGGGTGTAACACGTGGCACATCATGGACTGAGAGGTTGAGAAGTGGCCAACATAATCAGAATTCTTTAAATCAACATTTAAATTTTCAGCAGCGCCCCTTTACGTGGGCGAGACCAAAAACCAGGAACTTTCAACAATCACAAACTACAACGAAGTGGAGGAACAACAAATAAAACATCATGGGCCACTACTAAGCCTTGGTTCGGACGTTCCACTTTGTGATGAGAATACAGTTGATAATCTTACTCCTGTTGAGGTTGTGACTATTGACACACTGTCACTTGATGACGCTAACATTGTTGATATTGATTATAGACTTAAATCATCACATGTTGAGGTTGTTAGTAATAAAGCTGGGGATTTTCAACTTTACAACTTTAGTACCACCAAATTTGACACTAATATGGTTGAATTTCTGTCTAAGGGGTTAACATTTGTCCCTTCTAAGTCTTTAAATGTTGTTGATACTATTTTAGATATAAAGCTTTTCACTAGGAAATTGAACTTTACTTTGTTAATGGGTAACAATTCTACATACACTGAATATGGCCAGTTGTATGTACCTAGTACTTACAACCCCCCACTGCACGCAGCCTTGGAGTTATTTGAAAAATGTTGTGAGTTGGATATTAGGCACTTTGTGACTAGTAATACATTCCGCAATACAACATTTAATTTGAAAATGACAGAGGTGGAGTATTTACAATTTTTTAAATCTCAAAACCTTAGATTCTGTAAACCTGACAAAGGAGGTGGGTTAGTTGTTTTCAGCACTGTTGATTACCAGACTCGCTTAAACAAAGCATTACATTCTGTTACTTACAAACTCAGTTCAAGATCAGAAGTTAATAGGGCTTACAAGGTAATTAAAGATTGTATAGAAGAGTTATTCATTGAGAGTAGAATTGACCCAAAAATATATGGTTACTTAACTACGTCATTTCCCAGATACCCATGTATTTTTGGGATCCCGAAAATACATAAATGCATTGACAACCCTCCACTTAGCTTGTTGGTCGACAGTAGGGGCTCACCCACCTATTGCTGTTCTAAAGTTGTGGAAAGTATACTTCAGAAGTATGTTCTCAAGGAAGACCAGATCTGTAAAGATTCATGGTCATTCCTTGAGAGTATTAGATCTGTCAAATACAATGCTCACACGAACTTTCTAACTATAGATGTGAAAGATTTGTATATTAGCATCCCACACAACATTGCACTTTAATGGGTGAGCCTTGCTTTAAAGAAACACAATGCCCCCGACAGAGAAATCTATCTGGTATCTGTGCTTAGCGACCTTATTCTTTCTTACAACTTCTTTATGTCTTCCAGTGACTTCTACTTACAGAAAGTAGGCGTGGCAATGGAGTCCCCTTGTGGTGGGAGCATAGCCAATTTGGTCATGGCCCATTGGGAATCTGAATTTGTATTCTCTGATAACAACCATTACCTTGACAAGTTAATTTTCTATACTAGGTTTCTTGACGATATTTTCATTTTGATTAATGCAAATGAGGAGACAAGCAAATCAGTTTTACACTATTTCAATAACACTACCAATTTTTTAGAGTTTACATACTCATTTGGGATTGACAGCATTGCTTATCTTGATGTACTATTAAGTAAAAACATTGAGTATAATTGCTACACTGCAAAGATTTTTCTTAAGAAGACCTATTCTAACACTTTCTTACATTTCACTAGCTGCCACCCCTTCTCCCAGAAAAAGTCGGTCGTCAAAGGCCAACTAGTAAGAGCTGCTACGATGGTCAGTTTAGACGATGATTTTTCTGAGGAGTGTGTAGTACTAAAAAATATGTTTTCATCTCGTGGTTATCCTGAATGTCTTTTGGACAATTTAATAAAAGAAATAGTCAAAAGAAGCCAGTACATTTATAAACTGCTGCTTCCAGTGACTGACACTAGGGCTTCAAGTTCTTCTGACATTGCACTTAATCTCAATGACTATACTACATATGAGTCTGAGCAAACAACTGTGGCTCCTTTGGACGATAAAAATACTACTTTTTTCATCACAACCTTTAGTACAGGTAGTAATATTTGCAATGATACAATTAATAAGAACTGGGAACTTTTTAAATTGTACCCCACTGTCTTTGACAAATTAGGTACCAGACCTAAGGTTGCTTTCAAGAAAGGGAGGAACATTAAATCTACCTTGGAGAGTACCCCACACTTGACAGTTCGTAATGTTGGTATGTGGAAGTGCTATAACTATAATTATTGCAGGTATGTGGAAGAAGTGACTTATTTCAATTTAAACAATATTTCTTATAAACTAAGACATAAACTTACTTGTAATTCCACTTTCGTTATTTATTTAGCTAGATGCACATTATGTCCGGCCTTCTATATTGGTAAGACCGAAAGAAGGCTTAGGGACTGAATATATGAACATTTATATGCTATGAAAAAGTTTAAACTTGATAATGCTCTAGCTAAACATTTCAGCCTTTAACAACCATACATTCCAATTTTTATCGATCCAGTTAGCTGTGATGGGGGGGGGGGGTCCTAGACCTTTGTAGCTTGAAAAAGCTGAGTTAGTCTGGCAAATCAGGCTTAATGCATATAGTTACCCAGGTATTAATGATTCGTGTTCAATTTCAAGCTTATTAAAATTGAACAGTCTTTAGAGATGATTTTTTTACAACTTCAGTACTTTGTTGCACAATTTTATGATTTATTATTAGTTAGATATGATGTTTTATAAAAACCTAACATACTTTTTAATATCTTGTTACTGGTAGTGTCAAGTTTAGTTTTTATGTGTTACTTATTGACTTGCCATATAATTGAGTATGTTTCTTTAAATGTATATGAGGGTAGTTCAGCATCCTACGTAATAATATGTGTTCAATTTGAACTTTTTAAATGGCTTGTCTCATTTTACTGACTGTTATTTCTGATGACGTCAGGTATTAACGCTGATGAAAAAGTGCTTTAAAATATTTGTCAATAAACTTGTCAGCTGCTTTTGCACTCGGTTTGTTGTTTTTTCTTAGTTTATTTGCCTTTCTTAGTTTACAATTATATGCGATGTGGTACATAATTATGTCATACTGTTGCAGGATATTTTACATTTATAATGGTTTTGCTATGGACACAACTGCCCAGCTGTGTACTATCCCTCACAATGTGGGACAGGTGATAACCCTAACCATTGGGCTAGACCTAGCTATTGGTGGCATGCTAACATGATGCGTTTCACTTCCACTTGGTATAACTATCAACACTGCATTAGAATACGGGCACACGGTTTTAAATGTCATTTGTTCGAGAGATGGAGACTCGATATTCACTAACGTGCATTTGTGTCTGCTTCTTAATTTTGTGTTTGCAGGAACTGTCTTGCATGCTTTGCATACGTGTCAGTATCCACGGACACTGACAAGTGTGATTACTATTGCAGGCCGACTGTAATATTCAGCATTTTAGGTTGCATGTCAACAGCCGACATTTCCACGTCTCTGTGCTGCACTTCGACACGCCCCATGCACTCGCTCTCGTTTCCTATGCACGTGGCTGTGGCAGCAGCGCACCTTCATTAATATGCATATGGTGCTACTGTGCCATCTGTACGATGCACGGTCGGCGCAAGCCTAATGCCGGCCTTGCGCCGAGCTTCATGAATCCCGGGTGTATGTAAAATCACCCTTCACCCTACATTTTTGCAGAATTCTACCAAGGTACTTTTCTTTTCACTCCATAACTTTATTTATTTATTTATTTATTTTACATTTGTTAACTGGGAAAGTTTGACTGGACCAGGTCCATTTACACTGGAGGCCTGGGGAGAAAAGTTCCACATATATTAACAGAAATACTAGAATTTAATACATAGTAGTAAAAAACTGACACTAACACATTATAACAGCAAAAATCCGGCTACAAAGACAGAAATATAAAACAGACAGGATACAACTCAGCAGTTGAACAGGCTAAATACATTTAACATTGACTGTCATGACATATATCATGTTAAAATTAAGTACTTATATTAAAGGGATAAACAACTGTAAGCATTTACATTAGTCAAATAATAAGCCTTTCAACTTTCCACAGAGTTTAATCAGTGTTTTTAAGTTATGCATGGGCAACACCAGGTGCTTATGAGATGTGATTTTAAAGCGTTTGTGAAGTGTGAGGTGGTGGGGATAGAGGTCAGTGATGGGGGGAATCTATTCCAATTTTTAGCAACAGTGTAGGAGAATAGCGCTTTTCTAGCAGTGTTGTTAGTCCTAGAGATGAGTAGAGGTGATTTGTCACTAGAAAGGAGTGTGCGATCTGTTGCATAGTAGCTAAGTAGTTGACTTAGTGATGGGGTTTTATCAGGATACTTAAGAATTTTATAGGCAGTAACCAGTTGGTGGTAATTTAGTAGTTGAGGAAACTCTAACCATTTTAAGTCCCTTACAGCTAGACAATGATTGGATTTGAAGGTGGCATTGTTAGCACATTTGGTAATATTATTATATCATGACTCAAATTTATCAAGGTCAAGTTTTCTGATATAGGTAAGAACTGGTGCTGCATAGTGTGGAGAAAAGGTGAGTTTGGGCTACGGTGATCCGTGCTTGATCTGAGAGGACGTTTTTGTGTCTGTATAATGAGCCCATTTTTTTGTGAACCTTTTTGATAGTTTGAGAGATATGGACATCAAAGAGAAGGTTTTTTATCAATCTCAACACCGAGGAGTTTGGTATGGGCAGAAGGAGAAATGATAGTACCATTTTTGGAAGTTACAGAAAAAGAAAGAGGAACAGACTTTGATTTGTTGGGGGTAAATAAAAGCAATTTAGTTTTATTAGGATTAAGGATGAGTTGGATATTTGTGAGTTAAAGGATTCCAGGGTCTGTTGTTGGAGAATAAAAAGAGAGGGGGCTGAGCAGATTAAAGTTTAATCATCTGCATACTATATGAGTGTGGCATGCTGGGTAGAGGTATATAAATTTATTAACTTTATATTTGTCCTCCTGTGTGACTGAAACCATTTGCCCTTCTGTATCCTTCCTAAGTGCATCTCTGCATATTCCTCTACCAAATTCTCATAATCCCGTACCTGCTGTAGTTTATGTACAACAGAAGCTGCCAGTGCTCATAACTGGAAATTCAGCATGCCCCATCCCCCACAGATTTTTTTTGTCCAGATACTGTCTTTCTTTTTTTGCTGTTCTACTACCTTTACAATCCCATACATATCTTCCATAAGATGCCTGGAACTTATGACTCTACCAACTATCTCTCTATGTTATTAAATGACTAAACAGATATAA